>NW_003852462.1:896435-900180 GCF_000181295.1 Otolemur garnettii
AAAAAAAAAAAAAGGTCAAGTCAGGAGAACCCCTTGAGGCCAGGAATTAGAGACCAGCCTGGGCAACGTAGTGAGACTGCTTCTTTAACAAAATTTTAAAAATTAACCAGGTGTGGTGGCACACAGCAGTAGTCCTAGCTACCTGGGAGGCTGAGGCAGGAGGATCACTTGAGCTATAGTGAGCTATGATTGTGCTACTGCATTCCAGCCTGGACAACAGAGTAAGGCCCCATCTCTAAAAATATAAGTAAATAAAATTTATTTTAAAAAGAGGAGCAGAGAAATGAGCCAGTAGATGGAGGGTAGGGGTGGGCTGTTGGCAGTCTTTTGTGCAAACCATCTCTAGGGGAGCATGAGTTCTATGACCACAGGGACTGCATTCATTTCGTTCTCTTTGACGGTCACCCCAGTGCCTACCATGAGGCCCCAGGGAGAGTCTGTGGAATGAAAATGAATGAGAGCTCCCTATGGCTGTTCAGGTGAGGGGGGTGAGGGCTTGGCCTGGGCAGTCTAGGACTGGGGTTAGGCCAGGGTCAGAAGCTGGCCAACTGGGTGGGTGGGCACGGGGAGAAAGGTGGGAAAAGAGTAGCAGATGAGGGACCAAGGCTGGCAGGAGGCCCAGCAAGACCCCTGTGTCAGGGGTGCGCACCTGGTGCCCAGCTTGGGTGGATGCAGGGCTAAGAGATGGGTCCCGAACTCTGTCCCACACTCAAGGGAAGGATGCAGGGACCTGAGCAGAGGCAGAGGGTAGTGTTGGAAGGTGACTGTCCACGCCAAGGACCACTGAGTTACTGAGCCCAGAAGAGTTGTAGCTTCAGGCATGCAGGTCGTGGCGACCTGACCCTTGCATGCAGTATCCTTGTCCTGGGAGGAGGAGGGAACTGAGGCAAAGAGAGACGGCCAGCGAGTGTGGACAACCCTTCCTTGCGCTAGACTACACCGGCGCCCGTAACCCTGGCCGCCTCCTCTCCTCGAAACCCGAGTCTCCGCGTCTGTAACGGGAACCCCTGGACGGGAGGAACTCCCTCCATCGCGTCCCCTGCCCTGAGTCGCCGGCGTTCTCTTCCCTGGTCCTCTAGACCAGCCGCTTATGAACTCGCGCTGGTCCGAATCGCTCGAGGCTCGGTGACACGGATGCGGGATATCTAGTCGGCTTGGGAGCTAAGAACTTGCATTTCCAAAAAGTTCCCGGGGCCTCTGCGGCCACTAGTTGGTCTCCCGGGGCCCCGGGCCCGCCCGCGCCGCCGCCGGTTGCCGGGCAGAGCCGCGCCGCGCGCGCTCCCATTGGCCGCAGGTGGGCCGCGCCCCGCCCGACAGGTAGTCCTCCTCGGCCGTGCCATTGGGCCGTGGCCACGGGGTCCCTCGAGGATTGGCCCAGGTGGCCGTCCGCCTCACCCTCATTGGCCGCAGGTGCCACCGCCCCCGCCGGGGACCGCCTGCCCCGCCGATTGGCGGCCGTCTCGACCTCGGTCGGCCATATTCGGACACCGCTCCCCCCACCCCTTTACCGGCGCCCCTGTGCGCGCCCCCGCTCTTGCGCGCCCCCGCTGGCCGCACCCCCGCCCCGCCCGTCCGCAGCCCAAGTTCCAAGGAGTTAGCCGGGCGGCCCAGCGCCGCGCCCCCTTCCGCGTTCCGCCGTCGGCCGCACCTGAAGTCTCCGCCCCGCTGCCCGTCGCCCCGCGCCACGGCTCGAGCGCCCGGGGCGCAGCGCTGACGGCGGCCGGGGAGCGCGCCATGCCCAGCAGGACTGGCCCCAAGATGGACGGGAGCGGTGGCCGGGTCCGCCTGAAGGCGCACTACGGCGGGTGAGCGCGCGGCCCGACGGCGGGGGCGCGGGGCCGGTGCGCGAAGCCCGTGAGGCCCAGGGCTGAGTCCGGCGCCGGGAGCAGCTCGTCCCGCGCGGGCCGTCGGGGATCGCTTGGACGCGGCAGGGGCTCAGGGCCGCGGCGCGGAAGGGAAGGCACAGCCAGGTCCCTCTGGGCCCTGGAGCGTCGGAGAGTCGGCTCCAGGCGACGCAGGCACTCTGGGAGCCCTTGAATGTCACCCGCGGGGAGGCTCGTGGGCAGGGCGTGGTGGCCGCGCCCTGCGGGGAGGGCGGCGGTCGCGGGCTGCCGCGCAGGTCTTCTCGCCGAGTCCACTTCGGCGACTAGACTTAACCTGGGCTCAGGCTTGCCGGCAAGGACCCCGCGGCGAGGGCGGTGGCGTCGCTACGAGCTTCTCAGCACTGGTCCCTGTTGTTTACATTTTCACTGGACAGTTGGCTAGGGGCATTAAAGCCTCAAGCCTGTAAGGGCTAAAAGTTTTCACCAAATTGTGGAAACTTCTGGCAGGGATTTAAACATCGGGGTTTTCTAAACTTTCCCTTAATTTACCCGGTCAGATGTCTCAGCTTAATGAAAGTTTGCGCCCTGGGTTGTGTGAATGGAGGGGCCTCCGAGAGAGGACTGGCGGGGCCCGCAGGAATTTTCTGAAACTTACCTGCGCTCGGACTCTGGCTTCCAGGCTCTCCTCCCTACGCAGACCCTGACTCACTGCGGAATGGGACGGGGGGCACCTCACAGAATCAGTGGCTGGGAGCTGTAGACTGGGTCTGGGGAGCTCTGGACGCTTGGCGTGGCCACCGGGCAGCCCTGGTGGGGGTGGTGTGGGTAGTGGGTGAGGGAGGGCTGTTTTTCCTTGCACCAGCTCTTGTCTCCAGGAGGTCTGACCTCGCACGAGTGCTCCCCAGAGGACAGAGAGGATCCAGAAGGTTGCCGCAACTAGGGAGGGGAGTGGAGTGGTTGGACTGGGCAGTCTGGGCATTCCTTAGGGTCTCAAAAGGTGCTGCTCACTTCTCACATTCTTGGCTCCCAAGGCGGCAGCAGGAGCCCTAGAGGCAGGGACAAGCAGTGGGGACCCTCTGAGGCCAGGTCCCCTCCTGGCAGTGCGCTGGGGGTCATCTTTTGTGCTCTGTGACTCTGAGGGTCAGCTTCTGACCTTGAAGCAAACCTTGTTTGGGGTTTGTTGCTGAGACAGTTGTCTCCTCCTGGAGCAGTCCCCTCCAACCCCCCTTTCTGGCCCGTACCTGGGAGCCCCCCAGAGTGTGGTTGGGGGTGGGTTGGTAGGTGGCAGAGCCAGGAGGAAGAGGGATTTCTGGGGGGACAGACTGTCCAGCTGTACCCAAGAATGTTGTACAGTCCTGTCTTTTGGCCTGGGTGTCAGTGGGTCCAAACTGGTGTCATGAGCTCTCAGCCAAACTATAGTGTTGTGGGAAGTCTGGGATTGATCCCAGTGGAGGAAGTCCACACCCGAGGGCTTCAGGGCTGGGTGGGGACAGGACTCTGGGTGGTGGACAGTTCTGGGCTGAGCCAGCCTGCCCTTCCCCTCGCTTTGGCCCCTGGGGAGCTCTTTGGTAACTGGGCACACGAAATTCCACCTGTTGACTCTGGTTTCCTGGGCTGATAAGACCCAGCTGCCCCCAGCACCACCCCTTCCTCTCCTTCTCTTCCTTCTCCCCTTCCCTCCCCTTTCCTCCCCTTCCTCCAACTTTCCCTCTTTTCCCTCCCTGTTCCACTCCCTGTCCTTCCTTCCCTCTCCCACTCTTCCTCTCTCATCTTCCTCCTCCAGCCCCTTCCCTGCTCCTTTTTGCCTGGGCTGTGAAGAGGGTTTCCCCAGCATCCCCTGTCCCTCCTGAAGCTCCCCTGGGTGGGTCTCCTCACAGGAGCCTCAGAAATGAGGACCGTGGCTCGGCGCCTATAGCTCAACC
>NW_003852462.1:900416-903764 GCF_000181295.1 Otolemur garnettii
AAAAAAAAAAAAAAAAAAAAAGAAGTGAGGACCGTGACACTGGTCCCAGGAAACATCTACCTTAATCAGTGCCTGGAAGCCCCAGGAGTCTTGTCCCTGGGTGAGACTGCTACCCAGAGGGAGATTGTCCTGCACCTGAGCATTGGACATGCTGGAGGCTATGTCTCACAAAGGGGTTCCCCACCACCCCATGGGTGTTTGCCACACTGTCAGCCTTGCCTATCCCCTAGGTGCTTGGGCCAGCTTGAGATAAGGTTCTTGCCACTCCCTCCACCTATAGTCACTCAAGAATCTGGGAGGGGTCCCAAGGCACCTGTGCTTTCAGGCAGTCCCTGGTGATGTAAGCAAGGTTTGGGGATCCTATTCTCCCAGGCTGAATCCAGACACCCACTTTCCTAAGATCATAGGTGAAATTGGTGCTGGTGTCCTTCTCTCCAGCTGGGTGTTTGCTCCAGAGAACCCTTTGTGTGCACAGCCCTGGGGAGTCCAGGAGGGGTGGGCCAGCCAGTCATTTGTGGAGGCCACTGGGGACCAGTAGCCCAGATGCTCCTGTCCCAGGGCCATGTTCTTAAGCAGGAGACCTACCTGAGGGCCATGGGGGCTGCTTAATTCAGAATTGGGATGGAATTGGAGTACTGTTTGGGGTGGGTAAGAGCTTCTGGGGTGGCCCTGCACTATCACTGCCCTGGGGTTTTGCAGGAACTGTGCACCTGGCCTCCAGGTGAGACTGAGGTGGGGAAACAATAGCTTCTACTTAAGGGCAGGATGGCAGAGGGAGGGGCTTGGGATAGGAAAAGGGTGAAGGGATGGCAGCCCCCAACTTCTGGTAGCAAGAGCGGCGGGCACTGGGTCAGGCAGTAAGCATGTGCGGTACTGAGGACATCAGCTTCATGTGACCACAGGGCATGGGAGGTTGGTCTTGGTCTCTGGAGCTTCTACTCATATGATCACTCATGGGGGGGGGGGTCCCTTAATGCCTCAGTTTCCCCACCCACCATGGTGCTGCAGGCTGTGCTAAAACCAAGCTGGGTTGGTCTCTGTGGAGGATTGGGGCCTAGGAGCAGGTGTAGGCAGCTGCTGGGTGGGTAAATAAGTGAGGCCCTGGGTGAGTGAGCAAGGCCCTTGGGCTGCTGTGCTAGGGCCCTTCATGGGCTCGGGGGCAGATCCTGGGTTCTGGATTTATCTTTGTGGATAAAGACTTTGTTTATGGAATTGTTTTGATGGAATTCAGGTGCTCTCCATGAGGAGGCTGGCAGTGCTGACCAAGCAGAGCCTGTGTTCTCTGGGGTGTCCCCCGCTTCCTTTTATTGGCCCTATGCTCTTTGTGGTGTCAGGTGACTGTTGACTTTCTGGGTGACTCCTGCCCAGGGCTTCAGCAGAAATGAGTTGGACCTTGAGTCAGTCCTTTTCCTCCATGAAAGTCAGGGACAGCTTCTGAGCATGGGGGAGGAGGGGTCCTCTGATTCTGCCTTCACTTGTGAGGGGCTGGCCTTCAGAGGGAACTGAGTATCCCCGATAAAAGGTTGTGACGTTCTGAGAATTGGTTTTCAAAAAAACACATCTAGAATTGTATCCAGCTGCCATCTCCCCTGGAGGGTTCACGACCTGCCTTCCCCTCTGTTTTCATCTCTACAGAGGTCCTGCCTCTGGGACAGCATGCCACTGGCAAGGTTGGGGGAAGGTCTGTCTGGGTTCCCTTACCTCAGTGAAGCTGAAGAGCTTGTGTCCACCTGGGTGAACCTCATCTGGGCAGGCAGGTGCAGTCACCTGGCCCTCACCAAAGGCACTTTCTTTCTGATGCTTTGACCTTTCTCTTCCCAATCAGGGTCGATCTTTCTTCTCTGCACAAGGAGATCATGGCAGAAATTTTACAAAGTATGGTCAGGGGTTCCCTTTTGTGTGTGTGTAGAGGGCAGGGCTGTCATATTATCTTTGCAAAAAGTTTCATTTGTCTAATCCATGATTTGGTTAATCAATAATTAGTATTTAATTTGATTCAAATATGCCCCACGGTGACAACCACTGTGTCCTCTTCACCCAGGGACATCCTGATCACCAGCGTGGACGCTGCCACCACCTTTGACGAGCTCTGCGAGGAAGTGAGGGACATGTGTCGCCTGTGCCCACAGCACCCGCTCACCCTCAAGTGGGTGGACAGCGAAGGTAGCCCCTCACCCCACGGGCTCCCTGGGCAGCTCACCTTCCTCTATGAGGAGGGTTAAAACCATGGAATTAAACTTGTTAGAGCCAGCTTTTCCCCAGGAAGGATGTTTGGAAAGAGGTTGGCTGTGAGGACTTGAATGGAAACAGGGCTTGGAGGTGGAGAGAGTGATGGGGGACACACTTGGAAGGAGGCCATCCTGCCGTGTGGCAGCTCTGGTCTTAAACCCTAGGGAGGAGCTGTAGGGTTTCCCTGACCCCACCAGGGGCAGGCCCTTGCCTCTTGACCAACCTTCTGTTCTCAGATCCTGGGCTTTTCTGGCAGGGGTTTGAAAAGATGAGTTCTTCATTTTCTCAGGGAGAGTGGGGAGGGCAGGTGCAGTGGGCTACAGCGCCCCTCCCTCCCCTCCCCTCCTCTTCCCTCATCTCCCCACCCCTCCTCTCCCTTCCCTTGCTCTCACAGTCAGACTCACATCTTAGAAAACTGGGGAATTGGGAGACAGTGCAGAGAGACCCCTTTCCCCTGCATGACTGACTGGCATGTGTCGGGCGAGGACGGGGTAGAGGGCGCAGGGCCTCACAGCTGCTGTGTTTCAGTGGGATGCGCCCATAAGTCCATGCATCTCTGTGTTCCTGTCTGGTGGTGGAGGGCAAGGAGCCTTTCCCTTCCGTGTAGGACTGTCCGAAGTGGACGTCCTTCCTCTTGCTTACCAATTGCTCTGCAGATGTTGCTCTCAGGGCCCAGGGAGGGCTGATTTCCCGTCTGGGGATGGATCTTTCTGATGTGAGCTCTGAGGGCTGGGTGGCTCTTGGTCTGGATGGCCGTTCTTGGGCCTCCTGAGCCTGCTGGGGGGTGGCCAGTCATGGTGGTAAGGGCTGAGCGGGCACTGTCAGAGACATCCTCGCCTCAGGCCTTCGGCGGCCTCAGCACTGTGTCTTGCCCTGCCCAGGTGACCCTTGCACCGTGTCTTCCCAGATGGAGCTGGAGGAAGCTTTCCGCCTGGCCTGTCAACGCAGGGACGAGGGGCTCATTATTCACGGTCAGTGATGGTGGTCTGTGGAGATAGGGGCTCTTGGGGCTATCTTCTGGTGTGGGCATCTTTGCCAGACCACCTGGGGATTGGAAGGATGTCGAATATAAGGCTATTTGGGTCTATTTTCTCTCTCTTTTTTTTTTTTTTTTTTTGA
>NW_003852462.1:903966-918921 GCF_000181295.1 Otolemur garnettii
GCCTGTAGTCCCATCTACTTGGGAGGCTGAGGCAAGAGAATCACTTAAGCCCAGAAGTTTGAGGTTGCTGTGAGCTGTGATGCCACAGCACTCTACCCAGGGCTATAGCTTGAGGCTCTGTCTCAAAAAACAAAACAAAACAAAACTTCTGGGTTAAAGTGAGCCTCCTGCCTCAACCTCCTGAGTAGCTGAGACTACAGGCACCTGTCACAGTGCCTGGCTGATTTTTCTATTTTTAGTAGAGACAGGATCTAGCTCTTGCTCAGGCTGGTCTCGAACTCCTAAGCTCAAGTGATCCTCTCACTTTGGCCTCCTAGAGTGCCGGCATTATAGGCATGAGCCACTGTGCCTGGCCCTCTCTGACATTTTATTAGCCCAAATGAAAATTGCTCTTATTGGTAAAGAGTTCATAAGCTGGCATGGTAAAGGTGTGTTCTTCCATTCCAGACACAGATGCATGGTTCTGGTGGGTGGTTCTCATTTCCTGGGAGCCACATAGCTCTAACCTTTTATGGTGGGCAGAGGGTCCAGAAGCTGGTCCAGGGCCCATGGGGCATGTGGAAAGAGCAGGGGATGTCCCCACATTGTCCCTGGGCATTGCTCCCTGGGCCCGTCTCTAAGCTTACAGCTTTCTTCAGCTTTTAAAGTTGAGAGCCAGGTCAAGAATTGAGTCATGGTATTATAGCACCTGGATTTTCATCTTTAGAGTGGGCATTTTAGGCCGTGCTCTCTAATGCTTTTGAGTTCTGCAGGGTATCTGGCAGGCCTCAGAGCATGGTTTCAGCAGCTTTGGACAGCCAGCCATGCCTGTGTCCTCTGCTATTGTAGCCTGGGCTCTTTGCCAATGGTCTAGCCATACCACTGAGCCTAGGAGATGGGACCAAAGCTTAAGCTTGGAACTGCCATGGTTTCTGCTGAATCTGCTCTTCTCCCTGGTACAGGCCACCTGGTTAAAATACTTATTATTGGCAGCTTTTATGTCCCTGTGGCTTCTAGTGTCAAACCTGTATTGGTCCACTTTGTTCAGAGTGACGGTGAGCACATCTGTATCCCCTCTGCACATTGAGAGCCACAATGCTTTAAAAATTCACTTGGTTTTCTAGATAAGAAAGTTTGTTTTAGCTAAATTATAATACTTTCTAAATTTGTGTTTTAATTTATTATGGAAGCTCAGGATATACGTTAAATTATTTAATTTTGGACTCTGTCTTGAGTATAAAGAAATGGAATCCAATGCAAAGTAATTGCAGTTCTTTCTCATTTTATATTATTTTTTAATGCAGATCAGTAGTTTTCTTTGCCGGCTTTGTTCTCTGGCTCCCCTCTGATTGCTTCCCCGCTGCATTTTTCAGTGGATTTTAAAGTCCTCCAAAACGGAGCTTGGCAGACGTAGCTGTCCTTGGGTTTCCAAGGCTTTGCCTTAACAGGCATCTCCCAAGAGCCGCTCCTGCTGGCAGGACCGTGAGTGCCTCCTGGGAGAGCACCTCTGGTCAGCTGGTGCCGGGCAGGGATCTGGAAAATGCACATTAAATGACTCTGTCCTCTCTCTTCTGTGCAGTTTTCCCGAGCATCCCAGAGCAACCAGGCATGCCCTGTCCAGGAGAAGACAGTGAGTACAGAGCTTTTCCTATAACTAGTATCTCAGTGAGGGGGTTGAACTGTTGACCATTGAGAAGGTGACGACAGCCCTCTTTGTGGACTGTGAAGAGTCTGAAGTCATCGTGAGCAGCTGTTGGGTGCATGTATGGGTTTTCACTGTGGCCACTGCCCTGGGATGTCTCCTGTGTACGTTCTGGCTGACCTGAGTGCTGCATCCAGGAGGGGACTCGCTTGGTTCATTGGTGGCATGATGAAAAGCTTAGTCTCTCCGTAGGAGGGCAAGGCCTATCTCGGCTCATAGCCCCCAGCCCTGGTCATCTGCTGCGCCTTGACCTGCACTGGCCCCAGGGCTGAAGTGGAAGCTTCCTGGTCATGCTCACACTGGCTTCATGGGCAGGACATAAAGGAAAAGAAGGCTCACGAGTGGAGGGCTCAGAGGGGGTCCTCTGATTGTACCTCAGAGGCTGCTGGACCCCTGCAGCTGGGGGTGGTTTTGCCCCAAGCTATCCTTGGGGCAGGGTGCCTGAGTCTATACCAACTCCTGACTGTCCTGCTCAGATTACGTGCTACTGTTTCTGTCTAGGTGGGCTGGGAGTCCTGGATTGAGTCAGCTGTGTGTCTAGTTCTTGGCACTTGTCTCTGTCCCCTTTGGGCAGGGGAACCCCCACCCAGTCCCCAGAGCTTCCTCCAGGCTGGCATCACACCACTGGGTTAGGACCCTCAGGTTGGCATGAGTGGTAGCCTGCGTCAGCCAGGGATAGGGGTGAAGCAGATTTATATGGCTCTCAGCCACCACTGTCACCCAGTTGAGTGGGCAGTTGGGGTGTGAGTCTGGATTTAGGGAGAAGCCCAGGCTGAAGTAGATTTGGTAATGCTGATCACAGGGGAGCTAGGGATTTCCCATAGTCTCCTATGTGGGGGCTGGGAGGTCAGTTGACAATGAGGCCATGGAAATGTCAGGAGCTAGGAGTCCTGGAGGAGTGGAGTGGGTGGGTGGGCCATGGCAGGTGAGCCAGACAGGGGCAGCATGAGGAGCACAGGGACGCCTTCCACCACCTGGCCTTGGTCATGCCTCTCAGTGCTCCAGTGTGTCTGAGGGTTGGCGGGTGACAAGAGTGAGATCAATCAGTGGGATTCACAGTGTCAGGTGGTGACAGCCGAGGCCAGTGGTGGGTGGGGCAGCTGGCTGGAGGTGCAGGTTGAGATTTGGAGGTGTGTTGAGAAGGGGGACAGTGAGTCCCCTGGGATAAGAACTTTCTGGGCAGCCATGCCAACAAGGGTGAAGGGCCGAAGGGCAGAAGAATTTGGCCCAGCTGAGGTTTTGCTCCAAGTGGGCCTGCAGGGGGTGGCTGAGGGAAAGTGTAGGTGGGGTTGTGTGTAGTGCCTTGAATGGCTTGGAGGGGTGAGCAGGTGCAGACCCTGTGATGTGGAAACCCCCCTCCAGAGCCCAGGCAGCTGGTACGGAGGCCACCAGGGCTGGTTCTAGGGTCTTCCTCCCCTGCAGAACTGCTCCCAGGTGTGTTACCTGCCACCTGGGACCTTCTCTCTGGGGGTGTAGGCTCTGGGGCAGTGGTACACTCTGATGGTTTATGCGTCCTTATGGAAACATAAAAACATACAAACGAGCCAGGTGTTCCCCCAGGCTCATTGCTCTCTGCACCCCTTACGCTACTGTCCCATAGGAGGGGATCCAGGGGGGGTGCTTACTGAACACCTAGATGATGTTGGACCATGGTGACAAGACTGTGTTTATCTGCCCAAGTTGTGCCCAGCATGCGGGGATGCCAACTCTGGGAGCCCATAGCATTTCCATGTCTCGTTGCAGCCCTGCCTGGGGTCTGGGGTTGGCTCTTTCTGTCTGTGACCTCGGTGTCCCCCTCTACCTATGTAGATGTTGACCAGCTGGCCATGTGTGGGAAAGGGCAGCCTGAGCTGGCTCAGCCTCTGCAGTGTAGGAATAGGGGTGTGAGTATCTCTGCCAGAAGGTCAGTGGGGTGTGGTTCAGGGGAGTCAGCCTAGTCCCCAAGGGGAATGCAGAAAATGTGGCTAGACCTGGTGAGACAGCTGCCCTGGGCTCACAAGCAGGTCCTTGAGATGCTTCCAGAGCAGCCCAAGGCTCTGGAGACCACTCAGTCCTGCTGGGAACATTCCACCAAAGCTGACAGGTGCCCTTTGCCAAGGAGGTTGGAGACAGGCACCAGGGAGGACCCTGGGGTGGTGGCTGGGTGGCCTCTGCCTGCTTATGTGTCTCCTGCTCCACGCAGTGATGTCCACCTGGCTGGACAGTGCACCGAGTGCAGGGAGGCCCTCAGCTCACTGCAGTCAGGACTGTGGGAAACAGCACGTAGCTTATAAGGGGTCTCCCAGGCAGCTGGGGCTGCTTTGAGTGTTGGCGTCTTCCCAGGTATTTTAACTCAGTTTGATGCTGGTGCTGATCTCAGACATAAGACATACCTGTCCTGGTCACCCAGTGGCTACCATGTGCAAGTTCACTGGGTGATTTTGGCGCCTGCATGGGCACTTGTGTTTAGAGGGTTTTTTTCTGGCCTCAAGCGGCACCATCTTGCATTGTGTGTCCGTGAGAAGAGCCAGATGGGTAGGTGTAAACAGCAGTGTACACAGCCACATAGACAGCTGGACACACCAGAGATGGCTGCGTGTAGGAATGAGGCTGCTCTGTGGGACACAGGGCAGAGGCTCCCAGGACATTGCCCTGGCTGGGACTGCCTCACTCTCAGCAAATAACTTCTGGAACATTCCACTTATATTGTTTGTCTGAATTTGTTTATTTAGGTGGTTGTTTTTTAATCGTAAAGCATACTTAACATAAAATTTACTATTTTAACCACTTTGAAGTGAAGGGTTCAGTGGTGCTCATGCCATTGTGCAGCCTCCACCTCGCCCTAGTTCCAAATACATTGAGAGAGGGAGCCCAGACCCCACCTGTGTTTGCTCCCTGCTCCACCCTCCCCCGTGTGACCAGGGCTCTACTTTCTCTCTCCGTGGACCTGCCCATTCTGGATGGGCAGTAGAATCACTCACCATTCACCCAGCTTCTTTCACTCAGTGTGATCTTGTCAAGGCCATCCATGTGGCAGCACGTATTGGCATCTCAGTTCTCTTTTTCTAAATTTTTTTTTTTTTTTTGGCGGGGCGGGTTTGAACCTGCCACCTCCAGAATATGGGCCCAGTGCCCTTACTCCTTGAGCCACAGGTGCCACCTACTTTTTCTAATTTTTTAAAATTCTGATAAAATGAGTATAACAAAACTTACCACCTTAATCATTTTTTATTTGGAGACAGAGTCTTGCCAGTCTACAGTACACTGGCACCATAGCTCATAGCAACCTCAAACTCTTGGCTTCAGCAATCCTTCTACCTCAGTCTACCGAGCAGCTGGGGGTACACAATGCCCCGCTAATTTTTCTGTTTTTAGTAGAGATAGGGTCTCGCGCTTGCTCAGGTTGATCTTGACCTGAGCTCAAGGGATCCTCCCACCTCAGCCTCCCAGAGTGCTGGGATTATAAGCCCGAGCCACTGTGCCCAGTCCCTTAACCATTTTTTTTTTTTTGAGACAGTTTCATTTTGTCACTCCTGGTAAAGTGCCATGGCGTCAGCTTACAGCAACCTCAAACTCTTGGGCTCAAGCAATTCACGTGCCTCAGCCTCCCAAATAGCTGGGACTATAGGCACCTGTCATAATGCCTGCCTATTTTTTAGAGATGGAGTCTCGCTTTGGCTCAGGCTGGTCTCGAACCTGTGAGCTCAGGCAGTCCACCCATCTCGGCCTCCCATGTGCTGGGATTACAGGCATGAGCTACCATGCCCAACCCTTTAACCATTTTTAAATGTACAGTTCAATGATGTGCAGTATCCACATTGCCACCATCTGTTTCCCAAACTGCAACTCTGTTCCTACCAGCCACTAACGCCTCAGGCCCTGGCACCCCCATTCTGCTCTCTCTGTGGATGTGACGACTCCAGGGAAGCTCCTGCGGGTAGAATCTTGGCTTATCTGCTGAGCACAATGTCTTCAAAGTCCATGCACGTTGTGGCAGGTGTCAGAGTTCCCCTCCTTCTTAAAACCAAATGGTCCATCATGTGGAGATCCCGTTTTGTCCAGTCGTCTGTCTGTGGACATTGGGTTGCTTCCACTTTTTGGCCCTTGTGACAAGGCCTCTGTGAACAAACATGGTGTCTGAATGCTGTCTTGAGATGCTGCTTTCAATTCTTTTGGGTATAGACCCAGAAGTGGAATTGCTGGATCATTGGAAGTTCTATTTTTAAAGAACTGCTGAACAGTTTTCCATACTGTATGCAACATTTGACATTCCCACAACCAGCATGCAAGGGTTCCAATTTCTCCACATCCTCCCTAATATTCATTATTTTCTGTTTTTTTTTTTTTTAAATAGCCATCCTAATGGACGTGCTTTTGTGATTTTGATTGGTACTCCGTGATGAGTGATGCGGAGTATCTCTGCATGCTTATCGGCCCAGTGTGTGTCGTCTTTGGAGAAATGTCTGTTAAAGTCCTTTGCCCACTGACATATTGGGTTGGTGGTGAGTGTTAGGAATTCTCTATTGTGGGTGTATTAATTCCTTATGAGATGCATGATTTGTAAATCTTTCTCCGTTCTGTGGATTGCTTTTTTGGTTTTTTGTTGTGGTGTTGTGTTTTTGTTTTTGTTTTTTAGAGTAGCTAGGACTACAGGTTCCCACCACCATGGTTGGCCAATTTTTCTGTTTTTTATAGAGACATCTTGTTCTCACTCGGTCTGGTCTCAAATTCTAGGTCTCAAATGATCCTCCTCCCTTGGCCTTCCAGAGTGCCGGGATTGCAGGCATGAGCCACCATGCCCAGCCTAGTTTGCTCTTCTTTTTCTAATTCTTTGAGTCGTAAATTTGAGATCATTCTTATTTGTTACTGTAAATGTTTATTGCTATAAATTTCCTCTTTGCACTGAGATGTGGTTGGATGTTTGGCCATCAAATCTCCTGTTGAAATCCCATCCCCAGTGCTGAGGGTGGGGCTGCTGGAAGGTGTTGGGTCATGGGGGCAGGTCACTTGTGGCTGGTGTGGTGCCCTCCCTGTGATGATGAGGGAGTCTCACCTCATTAGTTCTCGGTGGGGGGGGCGCACTCCTGAAAAGAGCCTGGCAGCCCTGCCTTCCTCCCCTGTGCCCTCTTGCGATGGGATATGGGACACGCCTGCTCCTCCTTTGCCTTCTGCCCCCACCGGAGGCTCCTTGAGGCAGATGCAGGCACCATGCCACGGTGGTGGTGACCTGTCCAGATCAGCCAGCACCCAGTGGGATGTGGCATTTGTAGTGGCAGAGGGGCCGGAGTGTAACTGTCCAGTGGACTCTACCAGCCCAGCAGTGAGCCCACTCTGGGACTTGGGCAGGTGGATTAGGCTCCTGCCTCAGTTTCCCCTCCATGAAAGGATTAATGGAGCTCAGGGGGGCTCCTGGAGCATATTAAGTGCTCAGTAAGGCCAGCTTGCTGCAGTCCTGCCCAGGTTGCTCGGGGGGGGAGGATAGTGCCCCTGCCGCGTGCATTGCAGGCTGGCCAGCTGGAGCAGGCTGTCTGTGGTGCAGGTGGGTGGTGGGTGGGTGGGTTACCACGGAATCCTTCCGGACTAGCTTAATGCCTGTGGCTCCCTGGTATTTATAGGTTTGTCTATTGTTTAATATGAAATCCAATTTCATTCAGCTTTGTCTCGAATTATTTACAACAAACTGGAAAAGCTAGTTTTCTGCCTTAAATAGGCTTCATTAGCAATCTGCCAGTTGGGCCTCAATTTTCTAGAGCTTTACAAAGCTGTGTATTTTGGGATAGGTCGGAAGGGAGATGTTGGCCAGAGGACAGGGGTCGTGACATGAAACTGATCATATGTACGAATCTTTACACTGGACGCAGTATAAATGTGCATTTCCTCTTGAAGCCCCATGGGGACAGTGACTCAGTGATTTGTCTGTGTTGGTTGAGGGTCTGCAAATTGTTTCTGTAAAGAGCTTTGTGAGTTGAACCTCTTGTCACTGCTGCCATTGTGGTGCTGAAGCACAGGTAATGCCCATGTTCCGGTAAAACATGAAGGATGCAGAAATATGTATTTCACAAATTTATCACGCATCTCAAAATATTATTGTTTTTATTTTATTCAGCCCATTAAAAATGTATAGGCTGGGCTTGGCGCCTGTGGCTCAAGTGGCTAAGGCACCAGCCATATACACCTAAGGTGGCGGGTTCGAATCCAGCCCGGGCCCACCAAACAACAATGACGGCTGCAACCAAAAAGTAGCCGGGTGTTGTGGTGGGCACCTGTGGTCCCAGCTACTTGGAGGCTGAGGCAGGAGACTCGCTTGAGCCCAGGAGTTGGTGGTTGCTGTGAGGTGTGATGCCACGGCACTCTACCCAGGGGGACAGCTTAAGGCTCTGTCTCAAAAAAAAAAAAAAATGTATAGGTTGGACAGTGCACCAGCCCCATATACCGAGGGTGGCGGGTTCAAACCCAGCCCTGGCCAAACTGCAACAACACCAAAAATAGCCGGGCTTTGTGGTGGACGCCTGTAGTCCCAGCTACTTGGGAGGCTGAGGCAAGAGAATCACCTAACCCCAGATGTTGGAGGTTGTTGTGAGCTGTGATGCCACAGAACTCTACCCAGGGCGATAAAGTGAGACTCTGTCTCGAAAAAAATTGTATAGGCCATTCCTCGCTTGCTGGCCTAGAGCACAGGCACTACTGTTTGCCAGCCTCATTCTCAGGGGGACTTGGGCCTTTTGCTCAGAGGATGTCTTCTGCTCAGCGCAGCCTTTACGGCTCATGTCTGTGCTTCACATCTTGTGAGAAGCCCAGCACACAGCTGGTCAGCCCTTCAGGAGCTGGGGTCTGAACCCTGTGAATGAACATAAACACAGATTTATGGTTCATGTGGGTTTCATTAGTATTCAGGTGTGGTGAGGCCAGCAGGTCAGAGCTGTCCACTACCAAGAAGAGAGCGTGTGGCAGGTCCCACGTGAGGGGCAAGACGAGCCACACAGGGCTGGCAGGGACTCACTGGGCCTGGGAACTTGGGCAGAGCCATTCTCATGGTTTCCACAGGGAAGGTTGGGTGAGGCAGGCTGCAGGGCTGTCCTTGGTGTGGACCCTGGGGGACCCAGTGGGGACACTGGCCTAGAGCGTGAGCACCACATACAGGAGGTGTCCTATCCTGAACGTGTTTCTAGTCCGTCATGGTTCTCAGGTTTTCAGAAAGGTCCCTCAAAGGGCGAGTCAGTCCCTTGCTGCCTCTCAGAGTCACTTGGCCCCGCAAGGTGCTATCCTAGCCACAGGGCTCTGGATGGCACAGCGTCAGGACACAGAAAATAAGAACATAACAGTTGACACACTGATGGCTCCCTGTACCTGGTCAGAGCCAGCCGTCTTAAGCAGGACACTCACTTTCCCCAGCATCCCTCACCCCCAGTGCCTGCCTGCACTGTCTGTTGGAGATATGGGCCGCAGAGGTCCCTTGTCATGCCTGTGCTGGCTCCTGAGCAAAGCCTGACCTCGCAGGGTCAGTGCAGGTACCATATGAGTTCCAGGCTGGCCCACGTTCTCGTGACTGAAGGAAAGTTCCACTGGCCGGTGCTATCACAGTCCCCAGATCATCAGGGTGACAGTGGCTCCTACTCTGCCTGGGAGACTAGGTTGTCTCTGCACCGGGTGGTGGGGGCACTCCTGCCCAAGGCGGGGGGAGGGGGGCTGTGCCACTCCAGGCCAGCCATAGGATGCTTAGCCTTCCCCGTTCCTGCCCTCCTAGGCCCACAGTCTGCTGGCACTTAGGGCACAAAGTTGCCTGACGTAGGGCTTGGCCCATCCTCAGCCAGCCCAGGGCCTCTTCTCTCATCCCCTCCTTGCCAGGAGCCCTTGAGTTTTTGTGTTGAGCCCATTTACAGCAGGTCAGAGGTCACTGGCCGCTACTGAGTCCCCTCCAGGGGGCCGATCTGGAGGACTCCACTCAGCTGGGCTCCATGAGGCTTCTGAACCTGAGCCTGCCCTGGGTTTGGCCGCTGCCCTACTGGGCCCTCCGCTGGCCCGTTTCAATGCAGAGATGCTTGTTGTCATGTGACGTCAGCTCCTTGACATCCATGCCGTGTTTTAGTTTGTGCCTCAGCTGCCGGCTACAGCTTCCCAGGGGAGCCGGGTACCACCCGGGCCTGGAGACATGAGGAGGCAGGGATGTGAGGGGCGGGGGACGGCTCGGCCAGCCTTCCCTTAAATATCTGCTCCTGGCACTTGAGCCCACCCTGCCTATTGTGGGGGTCCGGAGGCGAGCAGACACAGCGTCGGCTCCTGAACGGGAAGGAAAATGCCTCCTCACACGCCCGCCGCCCAGAGAGCATAAAGACTCCCGTGCTCAGGAGCCAGAGAAGAAAGCCCGTGAGTAATGCGCATCTCTCGGTGGGTTTCCGCACCGTATAGGCCGTGTGCTTGCGGCAGCGTCTGTGCAGCCTGCGTGCTGCACAGATGTTCCAGACGCTGGCACGGCCGGTGCTGCTGGCCAGGCAGGGACGGGGCCAAAACAGCCCTGGGTGATGTCAGGGGAAGCACCGTGAAAGGCTGTTGTTTTGTGGGGCGGTGGATTTTTAGGGAAATATGCTGTGGAGAGACATGCCGGGAGAGCTTTGTGGCTGAGGTGGGGGCTTGAAGGAAGGAAATGCACGCCCCGGAGACAGATGGTATGTGACCGCGGCCTGGAGGGTTTGTGGCCCTGGCAGCCGCAGGGCCGGTGGGGCTCATCCCCCATTTTCAGCTCTCTGGCCCTGGGAGTCCTTGGTGCTTGGGGCTGTGCTGTGGCTGATGCTGTCTGGCTGGGTCTGTGTTGTGGGCAGGACCACCGGCGTGTTGTTGCTTTCTCTTTACTCTGCATTGCTGCAAGTGGACAGGTCACCAGGACCACAGGGGCAGAGCCTGGACCCCAGTGGCTAGAGCTGGTGGCCGTAACAGCAGCACCTGCTCCTGTAAACAAGCCTCCCTGTGCAGTGTCGGTGGCGAGCCTACCTGCCTGTCCGAGCCCTGGTCTGTGCTGCACAGACCATGACAGCATCATGTTGGAGTGGGTGGCCAGGCTCACTCCATCAGGTCCTCGATGTTGGGGGGGAGGGGGGGCAAGGCGCTGGCATCTGGTTTTCTGCTGTAAAATGGTAGATTCAGATGGGTCTGGGGGCTGCACGCTCCTTGGCAGGGATGCCAGAATGTGGGTGCTTTTCTGACGTCCATTTTGCAAGGTGGTTTTGTAAAAAACAACCACCAGCAGCAGCCTCCCCTGCCAGGCTGGTGGGGAGCCGTGGGCCTAGGAGGCCTGACTACGGGAGGCAGCTCTCCCCCATTTGGACGGAGCTGGATGCTGGGGAGGCCACTTGGGCAAAGCGCCCCTCCCCCAGGCACGGAGGGACCTTTGCAAATGCCGGCACCCTTGGCAGCTAGCTCAGTCACCAGTGACACTGGTTTGTAGTTTGTGCTGATCTTTGAATGATAAAATTCTGATGTGTTGGTGGGCCTCGCAGGAAGGAGAAGGGGCTGGGCGTGTTCTCACGTGTGCTGCCAGCAGGGGAAATGAGCTGTGTCATAGTTTCTTCAGGGTGTTGGGGCATCCTGGCCTCTTTCCTCTCTTGTAAGCACACAGACCGTGTGTGGCCGATGTCAGCCCCCTGATGCTCGCTCGCTGTGGGGCTGCAGTGCCAGGCCCAGACGCTGGAGGCAGTGGTCCAGGAGTCCTCACAGGGGGCTGCAGTGCCAGGCCCAGACGCTGGAGGCAGTGGTCCAGGAGTCCTCACAGGGGGCTAGTCAGAGCCACGACTAGGGCACAGGTCAGAGACGCACAGGGTCGCCCTCCCCTAAAACCTTTCAGTTGATGCTACCAGGAACTGCTGTGGCTGGTGTCACCCATGTCTGTGTCTGGGCCAAATCCATGTGGTGTTACCACTCCTGTCTCAGCTGCCAGGGGGGCTCCTCCTGCCATCTTCATAGAATTCGGAGCTGCTGACAGTTATGTAAGGACTCGTGTGTGCCTTTGCCCACCTCCAGGGCACTGGGCTCCCTCTGGGTGTCTCACAGGCGGCCTGGTAACCCATCAGGTCACACGGTTGGCAGCCTCCACAAAGCACCTGGCCCATCAAAGGTGGGTGCCCCAGGATGCCCCCTCCAGTTGGGATGTGGTGGGGCCCCTCAGGGTGTCTGTGGTACCCACAGGACCTCCCCACCCAGCATTGTCTGAAGCCCACTCAGCCTGTTCTTGTTGATGTCTGTGCTGGGCAAGCACTTTGTCTCCCTGCCAGGTATCTCTGTTCCCTGTAGACCCTAAGACGTGGGGCAGGCTTTGCTGACTTAGAGCTGCTGAGGACACTGTCGCAGGGCAAGGGCCATTGAGGGGAGAGATCTGGGAAGGCCAGGTCACATCGGAGGAACAAAGAACAGTCCTTTTCTGTGCCTGCCCCTTAGCTCTTGAGTTCAGGGTCTGGGGTCCTTGAGGTCAGGTGGGTCTGGCCTTATTGCACTCTGTTCATGCTCTTTTGGTCTCTCTGCCACCTCAGGCCACAGAGCATTGACCAAGCTGCACATCCACCTTGGCAGAGTGTGCGGGACCTGGGATTGCTGCTTCTGCCAACTGTCCCCCAACGGGCTAGCTGGGTGGGTTGAGGGGATCCAGGCCCTCCATGGATGTTTGTCACTCTAGACTTTTCCGTTCGGGGCATGACTTGTTCTCCTCTTTCTCTGGGACATATCAGTTCACCTCTTTCTTCTTTTTCTGCCTTCCCATTAGGGTTATATCACTATTTATTATTGAATCATTGAGTATTTACATTATCAGGGATTATGTAATATTCATGAGCCACTGGGATTGCATTCTAGCTTCTAGTCACACACTGTTTTGATTTGTGTGTATTTTTCTCCTGAAAGTTTTTTCTTTTCCCTTCAAAATAAGCCACCTGAACCAGCAGTGCCTCTAGCATCTCAGATTGTTTTTGAGAATGAAGTTATGGGGCGATTGTCTGTTCACGCAGAAGGTGGCGCAACAAAGTCCCCCCAGTGTGTCTGGGCACGATGGGCTGTTCCTAGGATCATCCTGAACACGTGAAGGAGGGCACCGTGTTTTGACTGGCTACATTTCCCTCCGTGCCTCTGAGGCTCCCAGGCAGAACCCTTGGATTCCACTCATCCCGCCGCTGCCGTGGGCAGGTCTGTCACCCCCAAGCGAGGCTCATAGTCAGGAGAGGAAAGAAACTAGCAAGTCCTTCCCAGCATCAAAGGTGTGACCACATCTGGCAGATATGGAGGCTGCTTCACCTCATTGGAGTTGTCGTTAATTTTGGGGGGCTCACGAGAGATTTTGCACCTGAGACTGGTGGGAGGGAGGAATGATGACATTGTGTTTTATTGTTTAATTTGTTGGTATGAGTCTGTATGGTCTTTTCGAAATTTGCTTTTGAAATGTATCTTCTGTGGGAAGTTTAAAAAGATTCCATGTGCAGGTGAGACGGAGCTGCCCCGTGTCAGGCAAGGTGGCTTCCTCTGTTCGGCCTCAGTGGAGTGAGGTTGCTGGAAGAACTGAGCGAGATCACACCCAGCACTGGAATGCTGGGCCTGAGGACATGGTGGTGTTGCCATTGCTAAAAGCTTGTGTGTAACGTTTGCGTTGTATGTTATTTTCACATTTAAAATTATATCTTGAGTTTTACGTTTTCCATTTCAACGCGTTGGGTGGTCCTGGGTGACTTAATGAGAGCAGTGTTGCTGCCCCTCCTTCCCGCTCCTTGAAGGAGCTCATGTTTTGCTCTTGGCATTTATTTCCGAATTTCATTCTTTCCTTTTTTTTTTTTTTTTAAAGATGGGGTCTTGCTATGTTGCCCAGGCTGAACTTGATCTCCTGGGCTTGAGCAGTCCTCCCACCTCGCCTCTCAAGTAGCGTGGACTACAGGTGTGCACCACTGCACCCTGCTTCTGTTTCCAAATTTCTGCATTTATGCTGCTGCTTCTAGATTTTTCCATTCGGGATATGACGTGTTCCTCTCTTTCTTTGGGGCATGTCAGTTCACCTCTTCCTTCTTTTCTCTGCCTCCCATTAGGGTTATATCACCAATTATTATTTAATCGTTGAGTATTTACATTATCGTGGATCATGTAAATATTCACAAGCCACTGGGATTGCATTTCCTTTTTCGCACAACTTTTGGTTTTTCTTGGAGTTGTACTTGTCTTGATTTTCTTTCTCAGCATTGCCTAGAAGTCTATCTACAGTTTGCTCCTGGTCCTCTCAACAGAAGAGCAGTGCTGCCCACAGCCCACTACTGCCTCCTTGGAGCACCTGGGACCTCCCTGCACAGCCTTCTCCTGGGAACGCTTCTCTCCACCGCCTTCTCTCCTGCTCTCTTGATCCCTGGTCCCCTTCTTTCTCTGTCCTGGCATAATACCCAGTTGAGACACCCTCTGGAGATTTTCTGAGGAAGGGGGCATGGGAGGCAAAGTGCAGCAGACCTGGCTTGAAAACGCTTTTCCTCTGCCCACACAGGCAGTGGTAGTTTAGCTAGGTATAGAATTCCACATTGGAAATTATTTTCCCTTCTCATTTTGAAGGAATTACTCCCTCCCACTGCCTTCTAGCTCCTGCCCAGATGCTGTTTTGACTTGTGTGTGCATATTTTTTCTTCTGGAAGTTTTTTTTTTTTTGTGAGACAGAGTCTCACTGTGTCACCCTCAGTAGAGTGCTGTGGCATCACAGCTCACAACAACCTCAGACTCTTGGGCTTAAGCTATTCTCTTGCCTCAATCTCCCAAGTAGCTGGGACTACAGATGCCCACCACAACACCTGGCTATTTTGTTTGTTGCAGTTACTATTGTTGTTTAGTAGGCCCAGGCTGGGCTTGAACCCACCAGCCTCCGTGTATGTGGCTGGCGCCCTAACCGCTGAGCTACGGGTGCCGAGCCCTCCTGGAGCATCTTCTCTTCAGTATTCTGTGGTTTCAAGTGTCTTGACCGGGTATCCTTTTCTTGCCCTTTGGGCTGGGAACTTTTCAGTGTGGAAGCTCCTGACATTGGGGCATGGGATGCTTTACTATTCAGTCATTTCCGACATGATCGACACTCCTTCTATTACTATCATCAAAAGCCGCCACCGACCATTTGCTGCCTCCCAGACGACTTCTCTAACTTCTTTTTCTATTGTCCATTTCTTTGTCTGTTTAAAACCTTTATTTTCTAGGAGAGTCTTCCGAATTTTCTTGTCAAAACCATCACTAAGTTTTTCTTCCTGGTTTCTGTTCCTATCCTTTAGTTTCCGAGAGTGCTTTCTTGTTCTTTAAGACCCCCCCCC
>NW_003852462.1:919072-927141 GCF_000181295.1 Otolemur garnettii
TTTTTTTTCGGTTGCAGCCATCATTGTTGTTTGGTAGGCCCGGGCTGGATTCAAACCCGCCACCTTAGGTGTATGTGGCTGGCGCCTTAGCCACTTGAGCCACAGGCGCCAAGCCTAAGACCCCTTTTTAAACTAGGGTGTCCCGCTCTTACTTGAGAGCTGAATGTCACTCTGTTTCTTTGAGGTTGCTGTTATGGCCAACAGTCACCATAATGTAAAGCGATGACACAGGTATTCTTGAGTGCCTTCTTGGGTTTAAGCCTCCACATGTGTGAACTGCTAGATCCTTGTAGCGCCCTGTGAGGTAAGCACCCCGGTTTTCTTCATTCCGTGGAGAGAACGGCACCTGCCCCCAGAGAGGTCCAGACATTTCCCTACATCGCACAGCTTGTGCGTGGTGGAGGTGGGACTCAGGCCCTGCTGTTGGCTGAGGCCCGCATTTCCTCCGTCACAGCACCAACTCCTCCATGTCTCAGACCCCTGAACTGTGGGCGTGATGGTGACAGGCTCCCCCAGCTGTCATGTGACTAAGCAAGGGCTGAGGCTAGCACAGAACAGCCAGGTGATGAGTCGATTGTGATGTAATGCCGTATGAACAGATGCCAGCTCTGGGGATTGGGTATCTTCTTCCTTTGATGTTTTCATGGGTCCCTTGCCTGGTTCTGTCTCCACCAAGGCTCTTTCCCTCTGTTTCTCTTAGCTTTAGAGGCTGTCGTCAGCCCCAGGTGACCCTCACTTATCCACCCCAGCCAACTGAGGAGTCTCCTCGGCCAGTGTTGGCAATCCCAGCATGAGGTCCGAGCTCCTGCCCCTAGGGGGGACAGTGCTGCCCACAGCGGGCAGTGCATCTTGCCAGTCTGAGCCCTTGAGGCACTCAAGAATACCTGTGTCATTGCTTTACGTTATGGTGCCTGTTGGCCATAATAGCAACCTCAAAGTGGTCCAGTGGCTGCTTCGGGCAAGAGTGGGTATGAGGTTGTCCAGGCTGCACTGTGGCAGGCCCTCTCCTGCATCCCTGGATTCCATGGGGCCATCGGCACCAGGCTCCAGCAGGTCACCGCAGGCATCCTCTTGTCTATGTTTATCAGGGATTTACTGGTGTTTTTCTTCCTTTGGGAATGTAGGTAAATACTTGTGTCCCTGCTGTTGTGTTTACCTGGAAACCAACTAGATTACACTTTTCCTGAGGCTAAATTACACAGCAGAAAAGGCTTTGTGGGTGGACTGCATGGGTGGACGTGGCTGGTGACTGCCAACCAGATGCCCTGCAGGCCCCAGCCAATGGGGCCAGGGGACATGGGGGAGGAGGGTAACAGGACCTATAGGACTAGGCCTCCTCATCTGTCTTTCTTAGACTTCTGCTTCACATGGCCTAGGGGCAGTTTTCAAATCCCTGATAAACACAGACAAGAGGTAGTAGAGGTTGGTTCTCACCCCACCCTTCAGTGGGGTTTGAGAAAACTACTTTTTAGGTCCCACGGGGTGGCTCATGCCTGTAATCCCAGCACTCTGTGAGGCCACCTGAGCTTACAGGTTGGAGACCAGCCTCAGCCACAGCGAGATCCTGTCTCTAAAAATAACCCGGCATGTGGTGGGCGCTGGTAGTCCCAACTTACTTGGGAGGCTGAGGCAAGAGGATCACTTGAGGAGTTTGAGGTTGCTGTGAGCTGTGACGCCGTGGCACTCTACCGAGGGCAACAAAGTGAGACTCTATCTCAAACAAAACAAAACTACTTTTTATAACAGTATTACATTTACGGAAAAGGCGAGACAATAGCACAGAGCACAGTAGTTTCTACTTCATTCGTATTTTTTACTCCTGTGATATCCAGCTGCAGCTACTGAACTGATAGTGGTGCATTTCTAGCTAAAGTCCTCACTTTATTCCAACTTCCTTGGTTTACCCCTAAGGCCCTCTTTCTGTCCCACAGTCCCATCTGGGGTCTCATATTTTAATGCTCAGGTCTCACGAGGCACCTCTGGGCTGTGACTGTTTCCCAGACTCTCTATTTTCAGTGACCCTGATTGGTGGGAGGCCCAGCCGAGTGATTGGTAGGACGTCCTGCAGCGGGGTTTGTCTCGTGTTTTCCTTGTGCTTAGACTGTGGTTATGGGTTTTGGGAGGAAGACCACAGGGGTAAATGCCCTTCTCCACTGGAGAGGGTTTCAGGGAGGCCATGGAGTCCTGGGTCCTCCTGGTTCATTGACTGAGTGTCCACACTTAACGTCTATCACGGCGGCTCAGGAAATGACATCAGTCCTGATTGACCACAGCCCATCCGGTCTCAGAGTAGCACTCAGGAGTCCCCACAGTAGTGAGCAGGTAGACAGGATGGACCCCCATCAGTCAAATGAGCAACTTTAGGGGCATCTGATGAAGTGACAGGTGTCACACCTCAGGGGGTTCCCTTCTGCTGCTCTCCCTGTACCTTAGCAGGTTGGAGTGCACAGTTAGGATTGAGGCCGCTGTGTTGTCGAGATCCATCTCAAATACCTTGGTCTCAGTTTTTTCTCAAAAGTTGTGTATCTAGCTTTTCGTGTGTCTCTTGGCCTAAAGCATTTGGGTATCTGGGGACCCTTTGGAAGTGCAGAGATTTCAAAGGAGAAGCTTTGGTGGGGAAGCTTTTTTTTGAGACAGAGCCTCAAGCTGTTGCCCCGGATAGAGTGCTGGGCATCACAGCTCACAGCAACCTCTGACTCCTAGGCTTAAGCAATTCTCTTGCCTCAGCCTCCCAAGTAGCTGGGACAACAGGTGCCTGCCACAACGCCTGGCCATTTTTTGGTTGTAGTTGTCATTGTTGTTTGGCAGGCCTGGGCAGGAATCAAACCCGCCAGCTCTGATATATGTGACTGGTGCCTTAGCCACTTGAGCTACAGGCACCAAGCCAGTGGGGAAGCTTTTAAGGGGAGGCTGCTCCCTTGAGGGTGCAGACTGGGGACCCCCCTGTCTGTCTCTTCCTTCAGCCCCGGTTCCTTCCTCACTGCTCTGATTCCAGCTCCAAGCCCAGGCTGCTAGCCTAGGAAGGGGGGTGGATCTCAGGACCTCCTATACTCATGAATACTATTGAGGTCCTAAAAGAACTTTGGGTATATATGTGGGCTTTAGTTACCTATATTTACTATATAGGCAAGTAGAGTGAGAAATATTTATTTATTCATTTATTTAAAAATTAGAAACCTAGGCTAGGCTCCTGTAGCTCAGTGGTTAGGGCCCTGGCCACATGCACTGGGGCTGGTGGGTTCAAACCCGGCCAGGGCCAGCTAACCGACAATGAGAACAACAGAGAAGAAAAGAACAGCTGGGAGTTGTGACGGGTGCCTATAGTCCCAGCTACTGGGGAGGCTGAGGCAAGAGGATCGTTTGTGCCCAAGAATTTGAGGTTGCTGTGAGCTATGATGACACCACGGCACTCTACCCAGAGGGACAGAGTGAGACTCTGTCTCAAAAAATTTATAAACCTTGGGGTGGCGCCTGTGGCTTAAAGGAGTAGGGCACCAGAGGGGGCAGGTTCAAACCCAGCCCTGGCCAAAAATTGCAAAAAAAAAAAAATTTATAAACCTATTACATGTTAACATGAATAACACTGTTTTAAAGAAAAATGACTGTTTTCTCACACAAATTAGCAAGAGGATGGCGACATTCCGTATGTGGCTTAGCCAAAGACAGTTGGAGTTTCCCGTCTGCTTCTGTGTTCAGTCTATTACACTGTTTTGGTTGAAGTACATGAGAAAAATCCACCACTTGTGAAAGTATGGAGTATTTTAATGCCTTCTCAGACAAAGGAGGACATCCTTCTTTGATATTTCTCTAAAACTCAACAAGTGGTCAAGTCTTAGGTTGCAACATGGATCCTGAGGCCACGTCATTGCCTTTGTCTTTCTTTTCCAGTCCGTTAAAAACTCCTTGGTCTATTTGCATTTGAATAGGTGGCCCACCTCTGCATTTTTAAAATCACACATTACTTGCTGCGAATATGTCACTTCACTGGGTTTTGCAGATCTTCCAAAAAGCAGTGGAAAATTCCCCTCTCCCCTGACTAGAGAGTGAGCATGAGGAAGACAAATATTGTCTCGTTACCGTTGTGGGAACAGTGTGCACTCCAGGTCCCTGCAAGGGTCTCTGGGACCACAGACCTCACGGGGCTTATCAGCCAGTTACCACTGTCCCATCACATGGTAAAACACGTGCATGGCTACCAGGTCACAGATGGGCCTAAGTGTAATCACCCTTGCCCCTGGGACAGTTGTAGGGGTGAGCGGGACACTGAGGCATTGTGAGTCCACATCTCCACACTACCCAGGTGCACTCTGTCACCAAGTGGTGGTCAGGCACTGAGGGCAGGGCAGGTTTCACAGGTAAGCCGTTTGCATCCCCCACCCTGTGATTCCTCAGTCAGGAGCCAGGAGAAGGAATTGAGTAGTGTATTCATCGAGAAGAAAGATGGGTGCAGACTTCTCCTGTACCCTGACAGCTTCAGGGGTACTTGGGACACCTCCCCCCCACCACCAGCCCCTGGCCCAGTGAGTGCACAGCAAGTGAAGATCAGGATTTTTGCCATTTTCTTCCCTTAGAACGTATCCTTCCGTGCTCATGCTTTGCAGTCCAGCTTTCAGAAGTTAACTTTGATTCACTGGTTTTCTTCTGCATGTTTATATCATCAGTGTGATGGAAGATCCAATTGGATTTGTGTGTTTCTGTTTACATTCAATTTTAGGGCCTCCCTCCCTTCTTTCTTTCTAACAGAGTCTCACTCTGTCACCCAGGCTAGAGTGTTATGGCATGGGCCTAGCTTCTAGCAATCTCTAACTCCTGGGTTCAATCCATCTGCCTACTGCAGCCTCCCAAGCAACTGGGACTACAGGCACCTGCCCCAGGATCTAGCTAAGTTTTCTTTTATTAGTAGAGACAGAGTCTTGCTCTTAGGCTGGTTTCAAACTCCTGCGTCAGCCTCTCACAATGGTGAGATTATAGGTGTGGGCCTGGCCTCCATTCTTATTTGTTTTGTTTTATTTGGCGGGGGGTGTGGGGCATCATGGCTTATGGGCTGACCCTGTTAACAGCTGGTAGGGCAGCCTGCCACATAGGGAGAACCGTTTCAGCACCCTCAGACGGCATCCTAAGATGCCAGGTGGTTTGGGGGAGGGGGTGATGCACCCCTAATAAAATCATTGCTCAGAGAGTTTTGAGTGATGCCTGTCTTTTTGCTTTAGTTATTTTGGTCTTGTCCCATCATCCAGCAAGCTTTGATGTTGTATCACCATGAGGAATATAACAAGGTGTCTGTGCAAGGGATGTCATGTCACCAAGAAGATGTATTGTGAAAAGCAGAAATGACTAACTCAGAGGCAGTTTTTCTTCTGAAACAGCCCTTTGTTAAGGGGAAGGATTTTACAACCTTTCTGCTCCTATCAACAAAACGACTTAGTAACAAAGAATACTTGATCTGAAACTGGGGAAAGAGCCCCCTTCATCCAGGCCGCTGCATCTGAGGTGGCCAAGGGCAGCAGCAGGGCCCTTGGGTGGCTGGGCTGGTGGACGCCTGCACCCCTAGGGGGGACGGCATGAGGGCCAGGCCGCCTGGTGACTGGCACGTGTTGGCAGCCTGGACGTTCGGGTGAAGGCATCCTTTGTTTCGACCATGGCGGAGCCAGTTGTGAATAGTGGCTTTCTCCTTCGTCCATAGGGGTGTGGGGTCAGGGTGGGCCACTCCCCCTGTTGGGACCCTGTGCTGCTGCTTCCTGCCAGTGTCACTCAGGAAGGATCACTCAGCAGTTTCTGAGTGAGGCCCAGGCACTGCTGCCCTCACCTGGATAGCCATCCTCTACTCCTGTCCCAACTCCATCCAGCCTTCCACATCTTCACCATCTCTCTGATAGCTCGTCCCATCAGGTTTTCACCCCTATTCCTGCCCCTCTTCTCCCCTCCCCATCATGGGCTCCCCTGGGTGGGGCCTGTCAGCTGTGACTTCGGTCACACGCTTAGGGCTGAAGACGGTGTCAGACATTTGATGAGGGCCCTGAGCAAAGAGTGTTGTGACAAGTGACCGTCCTTGTGATTCAGCCGTCTCATCCCGGAGCCTGGGCTCTGGTCAGGAATGAGCTGGGCAGCATCTCTCTGCAGACTCTGTGGCCGTGAGGAATGTCACCTCACTATCTGGGTCAGGCTGTGGAGTTGTGAGCCGTGAGGGAGCCCAGGGCACACGTGGCAATTGGAGGCCTCTCCCAGGCTGGGGCACCGTCTCTCAAGGGGTCTAGACGCTGGCAAGGTGATGGCGGTTCCTGGAAGGAAAGACTTCCACATTTTATTTTTAAAACAGTGTCTCTGGTTGTAAAAGCGATACATATTGACTACAGAAAATTTGAAACATACAGTAAAGTGTTAGGAAAAAACATTAAAATTACAGAATTTCTGAAAAGCAATTACTCTGTCAAAAAATACAAACACATTTTTATCTTTTGAAACTACGTGAAATAGGGTGGTGCCTGTGGCTCCGTGGATAGGGCGCCAGCCCCATATACTGAGAGTGGTGGGTTTGAACCCAGCCCCGGCCAAACTGCAACAACAACAACAACAAAAAGCCAGGCGTTGTGGAGGGTGCCTGTGGTTCTAGCTACTTGAAAGGCTGAGGCAAGAGAATTGCCTAAGCCCAGGAATTGGAGGTTGCTATGAGCTGTGATGCCATAGCACTCTACCAAGGGCGACAAAGTGAAGCTCTGTCTCTAACAACAATAACAACAACAAAAAAACTACATGAAATAACGAAACATCCATGTGGGTGTCTTGTCAGCTGGGAGGTAGATGACCCCCCCCAAACCGCTGAACCCAGGAGTTAGAGCGGACTAGTGCCCGGGGGTCCCTGGATGTCCCCACAAGTCAGCACCTCCATTCCTTCCTTTCCCTGCCCTGACTGTCTGTGGTGAAGGACAGACTCCTTGGCTCTGGGCTCATCGGCACGGCCAGTGGCCTCTATGGCATCTGACCCATCTAACCAGCCTATCGAAGGGCCTTGGAATAGCAGACAGGCTACTCCAGAGGCTGGCTCTGTCTTGGCCAGTGAAGAATTTAGCAGATTAGTCTCTGGATGTGTAGCTGTGTGTGAACCCTAGGTCTGTGTTTCAGATTGGCCAGGGGAGGCAGTCCTTGGAAAGAAAGACTGGACAGTAAAGAGTTAATTACATAGTTTCCCTCATTACTTTTTGGGGAGACTGGAGAGTGTTAATATGTCATGGGGCCAGCTGGGACAGGCGGTCCAGGCCAGGTCTTGGTTTGAGGCTCTAATAGGGAGGACATGGAGGCTGCCCTGTGGGGACAGTGGCCCTTCACCCTGGCTGCAGGTGCAGGGGACCTCAAGGGTGGTTGGAGGTTGGTACAGGGTGAGTAAGGAAGAGTGTCCAGCAGACAGAGTTGAGGGCAGGGCCACCCTGACCCGACCTGGAGGTTGTGTCCAGTGGGTTTAGGGGACCACGGGGATGGGAAGCTGGAAGGCCAATTGGGAAGCCCTGTGGGATGACTGACATCAGAGTGAGGGAGAGTGAGGCAGGGCCTGCGGCTCCTGAGAGGCAGGTGGGGCCGTCTTGGTTGCAGGTGAAGGATGTGGAAGGCAGCTGGGACTACAGTGTGGGGTTGCAACAGTTCAGCAGCTCATCTTCTGGGAGAGGACCCAGAGTTTCATGGGCTTTTGGTCTGGTCAGGGCCTGCGAGTAGGCAGGCTGGGGAGCCCCAGCACCCCCACCATCTCCCTTCCTGTGGTCAGGCTGCTCAGCAAAGGGATCAGCTAGAAATCTTCCCTTTTCCCCTGGCTGCTCTGAGAAGGGGCCACAGAGGGTTCCCAGGCAGCAGACTCCCTAGGAAGCATCTGTGGCCAGTTCCACTGCTGCTGGGGTCAGGGGGATCATAGGAACCACCAGGGCCAGGCTGTGTGGCAAAAAGCAGGGCCCGTCCATTCCAGACCTCAGGCTGAGCATTGCCTACGTAAACCAGCAGCACAGTGACCCATCAGTGCAGTGAGCTAGCGCCATAGTGACCCAGCAGCGCAGTGACCCAGCAGCGCAGTGAACCAGCAGCACAGT
>NW_003852462.1:927370-938171 GCF_000181295.1 Otolemur garnettii
CCATAGTGACCCAGCAGCGCAGTGAACCAGCAGCACAGTGACCCATCAATGCAGTGAGCTAGCGCCATAGTGAACCAGCAGCGCAGTGAACCAGCAGCACAGGATCCACCTGTCGCAGCCTGTGGGCATTCCCCAACATACACCCCACATGGTCTGCCATAACTATGCCAAGCAGGGGAATGGGACAGCTCCACAGCATGGGGCTTGGGGTGAGTGCGTCCTGGTTCTGTGTGTCTGGATTCCACAAACCCAGCTTGGCTGTGCTTTATTTCTGGTGTAAGATTCAAGTTTAGTGGCTCCATTGCCAGTTAACATGCAGTAGCAGGGCTTAGTTCTGTTCCAGATTTATCCTTTCTCTTTAGCACAGTGTGCTTACCAAAGCATACTTGCTCTCAGCCAGATGGATGCTGGGTTTTAGTGCCCTGATAGAATCCAGCAAGAGGCGAGCCCAGGTCTCAGGGCTGTGTTTCGTAAGGAATGTTGGAGTGAGGATGAGTGTGAGGACACTGAGAGGCTGTACTGCCAGGAGGCAGGTGGCCCCCTCCTCGCCTGTCAGGGCTGTTTCATTAGGCGCCACAGTAGACGGGTGCCTACCGCACAGCAAGGCCATCAGCTGGGAGTCTGGGGTTGGGCACAGGCAGAGCTGGAGTCTGGGGACCCGCTCCTGGTTCCCAGACGGTGCCCTCTCACAGTGTCTGGTGTGGTGGGAGGGGCCCGCAGCTCTCTGGGGTCCCTTTCATAAGGACACTGACTCCATTCATAGGGCCTGTCAGGATCTGGGATCCCAAGGATCCTGGTTGTGGGTTTTTTTTTTTTATTTTAACTTTTGGGTGCTTTATTTTTAGATGGTTTCTCATGCTAGTAATTTAACCTAATCACCTCCCCTAAGCTCCACCTCCTGACACCACTAGCTTAGGGGTGAGGATTTCAACATATGAATTTCCAGGGAGCATAAACATTCAGATTATAGTGCTGGTGCTGCCATAATGAAGCACAAAACCTGAAGTTTATTCTCTTGCCATCTGGAAAACAGAAGTAGGTGGAGATCCCAGTGTGAGCAGGGCAGGTTCTTGTGGAGCTCACCAGGGAGACCTGCCCTGGTCTCTGCCCCAGCTGGAGGGGGTGTCTTCATCTTCACCTAGCCTCCCTCTCACCTATCTATGTCTGGTTTTTATAAGGACACCAGCCATTTTGGACTAGAGCCCACTTTGGTGACCTCACTTTAACTGAACAAATTGCATCTGCAATGACCTGATATGTAAATGAGGTCACATTCCGAGGTGCGTGTATTTGGGGAGGAGAGAGGAGACAAGTGAACTCATGATAGGGCCCTGGGGGCTGGAATTGGTGAGGGCCCCGCCCAGGGATCTTCACTGTGCGGCAGGCCTGTGCTTCCTGCCTCACTGTCCCCAGCTGCCCCTCCTGGTTAGTCATGGCCCTGGCCAGCTCCCCTCACAGTTTGATAGGAGCCACATGCAACTGACCAAGGAGGGCCACTGACTGAGGAGCCCTGGTCTGAGTGCTGCTAACCGGGGCCCATGCCCTGTGTCCCCCCAGGACACTGTTGACCATCACACTGCCTCTGATGCCACTTGGGTGCAACAGCCCCGTCCACGGCCTCTCGCCCTGACAAAGTCACTAGAGTCAGAGCCCTGCCCTTGGATGGCTTTAGAGAAACACCCCAGGCCTGCACCTAGGTCTTTCAGCAGCCCAGTCCACCTCACCTATTCCCTCTAGCAGTTTGTTCATCACACCTGCTGTGGCCCAGCCTTAGCCTGCTGAGGCATCTATGAGAGAAAACTGGCCCAGGACAGACCTGACCATCTGGGATTCCATGGATCCTGGTTGTGGGTTTTTGTTTTTGTTGTTTTGCTTTTAACATTTGGCTTCTTCATTTTTAGACCTTCCCCCATGCTAGTAATTTAACCATATGAATTTAGCTCTTTCTGTACAATTTGCAGAAACTCATTTCTCTTCACGTCACAATCGAAACATGTTATTGAGTGCACTTTGTAAGCATCTCTCTTTTTAGAGACCGGGGCTTGCTCTGTTGCCAAGGCTGGAGTACAGTGGTATGATCAAGCTCATTGCATCCCAGAATTCCTGAGCTCATTTGACCCTTCTGCCTCAGCCTCCCAAGTAGCTGGGACTACAGGCTCCTACCACAATGCCCGGCTAGTTTTTTTATTTTTAGTAGAGACGGAATCCCACTCTTGCTCAGGCTGGTGGAGAACTCATGACCTTAAGCGATCCTCCCACCTCAGCCTTCCAGAGTGCTGGGATCACAGGCGTGAGCCAAGCATTCCTGGTGGTTTTTAATGACAGACTAACCACTGTGCACATTGACCTCACGGCTTCTGTTGGAGCCCCTTGATGACTGGAGAAAGGCACAGGTGGCCCGTGGAGGCACAGATGCCCAGGGTGGAGGACAGAAGGGCCTCCGTGATGTAGCACCATGTGCGCTGGGTTTGAGCGATGGAGCTGTGGGTCATTGTTTTCTTTCTTTCTTTTGGTATTTCCAAATCTTTAGTCAGATTATTATTATTTATTTATTTATTTTTAGAAACAGGGCCTCAGTTTGTCGCTCTCAGTAGAGTGCTGTGACGTCACAGCTCATAGCAACCTCCAGCTCCTGGGCTTAGGTGATTGTCTTGTGTCGGCCTCCCGAGTAGCTGGGACTACAGGCGCCTGCCACAATGCCCGGCTATTTTTTTGTTGCGGTTTGTCCAGGACTGGGTTTGAACCCGCCACCTTCAGGATATGGGGCCGGCGCCCTACCCACTGAGCCACAGGCACCGCCCATAGTCAGATTATTTTTATAATATAAAAAATCAATTAAGGAAAAGACTTGTGCAGAGTATAAACTGTTATATCAGGTGGGACTCGGCACTTGCAAGAGTCATTCCATCCCCAGGAGACAGTGGCTCGGAGCCCCCCTACAGCATGGAGCAGCAATGTCCCAGGTAAGGTGGGGTGAGGCGCTCCATGTCTCCCCCAGATACTCACTGTCCTCAGGATCTGGCCAGCAGCAGCTGCCCAGTAAAGTACAGCCCCTTCTCAGTGAGTTTGGTTGTGTCACCCGCTGTGCCCCTTACTGTGTTTTCCTGTGTGAGGCAAATCCCGTGAGAACATAGGTGCCTGGAGTCCCTCCCAGCCCTGTCTGCCTCAGCCCTGGACACAGCATGGGGAGCACCACTCGGGAGAAGATGCAGCTCAGCACGGGGAGAGGTGTAGGGGGTACCCAGGAGGGAGCCAGGACACCCCCTGGAGAGAGCACAGGCCTCTGCAGTGGCTCCTGTGTCCCCTCTGCTGTCACCCATCCTCAGAGCAGGTGCTAGGCCCCAGTGAGGCCCCAGGGAAAGGAAAACCGCCCTCATTTTCTCAGCTTTTAGATTTTGAAAGGTGCCGTGGGGCCAGGTGGACCTGAAGCTTCATGGGTTTATTCAGGACATAATTCATCGAGCTTGGAGATGTTGTTCTGGGAAGTAAACAAAACAAGCATAATTTATTCATAGATTTTAGTTCATCTGTTTTTGTACAAAGGGAGCTTTTAAATTTAATTATTTTTAAGCATTATAGGACAGTTTATCTGAGGCAGCCAGAAGCCCCATGGGGCTTATGCCACGGAGGCCTCCGTTTTCAAAGATCCGGCTATGAGGGCTGAAGGGAGGTGGGCAGGGGCAAGGACAGGTGTGAGCAGCTGAGGTGGGGTTTGGGGCTGCGTTGTGACCCCTGGGAGTGGGAGGAAGCTGAGGAGGGGGAGATTCTGAATGTGGGTCCCAGCTGAGACCTTAGAGGACCAGTCCAGTGTTGTGGGCATAACAGGACCCCGCCCCCCCGCCCCCCACCACTATCACCTCCTGCCAAGTCTGCTTCCAGTGCGAGGACCACTGTGACCCCCAGAAAGCCCCAGCAATGCCCCATAGCACAGAGCAGAGCCATGTGAGGGGACCCCTGGCCAGAGAGAAGTAGTCAGGGCTGGCCGAGCTGGCAGAGGCTGAGCCCTTGAAAAGCACCTCCTCCCGAGTGTGGACCCTGTGGTCAGGTGTGGTGGGCATGTACTGGCTCCTTCCCTGGCTCCCTGTGTCGCCTTTGCCACCCCCACCCATGTGACTCCAATATTGTCCCTGGGACAGGGCTGGCCACTCAGGTGGGCAGGTCACTGGGGTGGGGGGTATATGCCTTTCCACCTGGCCCTGCTCTGCCTTATCTGCGGCACTGCTGCCAAGGGCCTGCCTGGCCCCAGTCCTGGCATCTGCTTCCCTTTGGGGTAAGGGGCATGGGCCTTGTTGATGTGGGCGTAGTGGCTGCTTTAGCCAGTGTCCCTGAACGTGGTCCCGTAATGGTGAGGTACCCACTGCTGGGGCCAGCCCCTTCTCAGGTAGGATGTGCCTAGCGTGGACACTGCCATCTCTGCAGGACACCTAGGGTGCCTACTCTCTGAGCTTGGGACTTAGGCCCCTACATTTGCCCCCAAACATGGAACACTGAAAAGAGGGAAGTGCTAGGAAGACCCCTATTGCCTGGCAGAGGGGCCTGCAGCCATGGTGCTCCTGGTTCCCACAAGGGAGCTGCACCTGGAGGGCCGGGGACATGCCCAGGCGTGGACTGGATGCTTGTGTGACATCAGGTCTCAGACCTGCAGCCCGTGGGGCCAGGACCCCAGGTATGGGGCAGGCATTGCCCTGATGTGCATGTCCATTTCCGAGTCTGAGGTCCATGTGGCCTCTAGACACCGCTCCACTCCCTAGGTGGCTGTCTGTGTGTGTCCTATCTCAGTGCCTCCACCTCCCTGGGAACGTGCTGATCCTCTAAGAGGTAAGGTCCCACAAAACCTCCTCCTCTCACCCTCTATGAGCCCAGGGACTGCCCTCTCTGGTGGGAACACGGACCCATCCTGCTGCCATGCCACGGTCCTGGTGTGGCACACACAGAAGTCACCTCAGGCCTAACCTTGAGGCACCAGCCGTGGCCCTGTCTCCTGTCCTGGTGCTTTTCAGCCCTGGTTTGTCTCTGTAGCTGCAAAACTCACAGCCCTGATCCTCAGTGCTCCTACCCCAGGGGGATACCCACGCCGCAGTGATGTCCAGTTTAACATGGACACTGGCTGTGGCTTTCATTGACCCCCAAGAGACCCTGGGCACATGGGCATCTGGGCTCACTATGTGTCCAAACCCCATCACCGCTGGGTCCTGGGTCACCTGACCCGTCTCCAAGGTTGGGGTTAGGGCCTATGCCCTGGGGCTCTTGCTTCACATAGCATCTGAAGCTCTTGGTTGAGGGTGTTCACTGGCTGCCTTCTGGATTTTTTTTGGGTTTCTGGGATGTTCTGTCAGAACCCCACAGCCCTTGGGCAGTGGCTCCCTCCTGGTGGGACATCCCTATGTATGTTGTGCGCCGCACCGTGTGTTGGGCGCTGCCCCAACTGTTGGGAGGTTGTAGTGCTGATTCGCTAAGTCCTGTGCTATGGCCTCACATACAGGAGTGGCCACTTGTGAGAACGTGTGTTGGTGTAGGAGGCTGTGAGCTGTGCAGGGTAGTTGATGCCCTATGAGGATCTAGGGGAGTGAGAGACCCAGTTAAGAGGTTGGTAGGGCCGGTGCAATGGCTTGTGCCTATAATCTCAGCACTCTGGGAGGCTGAGGAGGGAGGATCCCTTGAGCCTGGGTCTTTAAGCTGCTGTGAGCTATAATAGTGCCACAGCACTTCAGCCTTGATGACAGAGTGAGACTCTAATCTCCAAAAAAGAAAAATAGTAGATAGAAATAAAACATTCTTTGCAAAAGTGTGTTTTCAAGTTACGGTTAGTTGTTAAAAAAGACTAATGAGGAAGATAGTGGTTTGTAGTCCGTGTGTCCAGTAGTGAGGAAGACGGTGGTATGTCATTCACGTGTCCAGTAGTGAGGAAGATGGGGGTTTGTAGTCTGTGTGTCCAGTAGTGAGGAAGATGAGGGTTTGTAGTCTGTGTGTCCAGTAGTGAGGAAGATGAGGGTTTGTAGTCTGTGTGTCCAGTAGTGAGGAAGATGGGGGTTTATAGTCCGTGTGTCCAGTAGTGAGGAAAACGGTGGTTTGTGGTCTGTGTGTCCAGTAATGAGGAAGACGGTGGTTTGTGGTCTGTGTGTCCAGTAATGAGGAAGATGGTGATTTGTCCATGTGCAGCTGTGTGTGCCCCGGCGGTGTCCAGCCTCGCTGAAGCATCCATGCCCCTGGCTCTGGCGATGCATGCGCACTCCCACCCAGCCCTCCTCTGTTCCCACTGCACGTCTGGTTTGTGTGGCAGTGTGTTTGTTGCATGTGTGTCACTGCTGTGCCCAGGGCATGGGGTGGTGCCTGGCCCCTACACCTGCTGAGCAGATGGGCATGTGGGGCCAGGGCTCCCACAGGAGCAGGCTCTGTCACTCTGCCACCTGCCCTCCTGCCTGGGAAGCAGGCACTTGCCCCAGAAGCCCCTCAGATGGTCGGGCATACGGGGGGCCCTGGCCAGTGCAGGCCAGTCCTCCCTTGTCTGACAGCAGGTGGGGTGCTGTGTGTGCCTGAGGGTCGCACTGCAACATGAGAGTTCCCTAAGTTACACAGCATCAGAGGCTGGCTTAGTGTCCAGAGCTGTTGCTGCCCAGAGAGGCCTGACCACCAGGAACTAGCACAGTGTTGGTGTGGACAGACATGTGAGCCTCACTGTGACTTTGGGGAGTCCTCTCCTCTCTGGTCTCAGCGTCCTCAGATTGCAGATGTAGACACAAAGTACACAATGGGATTTCATGTGTACTTCGCAGGCATGAAAGAATTCAGGAGCGCTCACCTCAGACAGGTGCTTGGGAAGCTTGCGTGTGTGGCTGCTCTGTGGACATCCTGCTGATGGGGCAGGTGCCAGTTCTGGTGGGTCACAGGCCCCTGGCATGGTGCAAACCTGCCTGTGGTGACTGATGGTTGGAAATGACTCCTGGGGGCTCTCAAGTCCCCAAGCCCCACTCTGAGTTCGTCCTAGGCACTAGGGTCTGGCTGTACTCAACTCGAGAATTTCTCTGATTCCCACGTTTCCCTCTGGCAGGGGTAGGATGCTGCTGAGGGGAGGGCTAGTTGGCTCCTCAGCCAGGCCCACCCTGGCCTCCCTCTGTCCTGAGGCCCCAACCCAGGTTACTGTGAAGCACCCTGGGGCTCAGTCCCAGTCCCATGAGATGCCAACCCCCTGCCCAGAGCAGGCACCCTGGAAGGGGCAGGCCTGCTTATGGGTACCAGGAGCTGTCACTCAAACTTAAGCTGCGCTTTGCAGCCTTTGGGGAAAAAGTGGGGCAGGAAGGTGGATGAGTGGACATGTTCAGTTGTGTGAGTCATCGCAGCAAAGGTGACAGTGCTGTGGCTGCATGCATATCCCACATCACCCAGCGGTCCCCTCCTAGGACAGACACCATTGGTGCCAAGTGCCACCCAAGGCAGTCACTTGTTCTGGGCAGGGCTGACACTCCAGTGTGAGCTGGGACTCACACTTTGGACATTCATTCCCTCTGCAGTGAGAGGAGGCTGGAGGGGCTACCACACCTGGCCGTTAGGACATCTGGGGAGCAGTGGGGCAGTCCTTTAAGACATTGTGGCTGGGCTGACCACACAGGTGTTCTTGCTCAGAGGTTCTCAGTTCTGCCCAATTGCGGATTCACTTCTGGCAGGTGGCCACCCAGGAAGGCCTGGCTACTATTACATTCTAGGTGTGACCGAGGGTTCTGGGGACCACAGCACTTTCTCAGCCTCTCTCAGGGCTTTGGAGGAGTCAGTGGAGCAGACGAGGGTGAGAGGCAGAATGGCTGGACAAGCAGCTGGACCCCTGGGGACACAGGTACCATTTACCCGCCCAGGTGGGTCAGTGACCCACTTAGGCCTTCAAACTTCTTGAAACTTAAGAGATGCTTCACTTAAAGACATATTATTTTTAACTAAAAAAAGAAATCTGGGCAAACGTGACATGAAGAGTGCCCAATCTGAATGGGGTGCAACCCTGCCTCAGAGTAGAGCAGCCCCCAGACCTGGAGTATGTCCCGGAACCAATGACCCAGTTGGCCGCCAGCTGCTTGCTGAGCCTTCTGTGAGGCTGGGGGGCCAGCTGTGGCCAGGGGTCAGTGATGCAGCTTCAACGCTAGTGGTCCACTCCTGCATCTGTTTGGGGCCATCCCAGGCTGTCCTGAAGTTGCCTAGGGGGGTCGGATTCCTTGATTCTGCACCAGTTGAGTGGATCCTGGACAGCACTGAGGCCAGAGGAGATGCCTCGGGCCTGGTGGGGAGCCCTCATGTGGGTGGCCCCCTGTACCCCTCTCCCACCAAACAGCATGGTTTTTACTGTTCTGCATCATGACATCTGTGGGGGTCCCTGCTGGAGACACCCCTGGCACCACCTGGCTCGTGGAAGGGCAGGGACGCCCCACCCCTGAGGGACACCAAATCAGGGGATGGACGTGAAGCTGCAGTGCACTGATGCTGCAAGAGGGGCTTATATCTGACTTTCTAAGATTATCCTTGGTGTGAAGTCCAGGTATTTCCTGCCCACAGCCCATCATTCATTCATTCATCCACCCACCTCCAATCCCTGGACACCAGCCCGGCACTTGCTGGGACATGTTCTTGGTCTCCGCATTAGTGAGCAGACAGGCACAGACAGAGCAGGTTCCTCGCACAGACAGGTAATTTAAAGTTCCAAGTTGTGATTAACGTGCGCGGCTGCCATGGAGGAGCTGAGACAGAAGCACAGGGTCGGGCTGGGCAGTGTGGGAGAGTGACCAGGAGGTGAGGCCTGGACAACTGGGTGGACCCAGCGTGGTGGGGCAGGAGACACACTGTGGCTAAGGGGGACCTGGCACAGGAGAATTGGACAGAACGGCCAGGAGGGGCCAGCGCAAGGGCTGCACAGAGTCTGCTGGTCATCAGCTGTGTGTCCTGTGAACCCCTGAGCAGCTCACTGGGCCCGGGGTATGACCTGCTCCCCGTCCCAGTTACGCTGGATGTCATCAGTGAACGTCAAGCTGAACCACATCACTCCCAAGGAACAGAAAAACCTTGAAATACATCTTCAAGTTAATGAAAATGAGATAAAGACGCCTCTGTGGGAGAAGACGGACCACAGGGTTCCTCACCCTGGCAGCAGCGAGCCCCGTCCTCAGTTCTGACACAGGGACCCTGCTCTGAACCAGCTTGCTAAAGCCACAAGTTATTTATCATCTTCTAAAAGAACCTCCAATTCCTGTCAACTATCTGACATTCCCAGTGTCTTGCTGACACTTAGCATAATTGTGATTCCTGTAAACACTGGCCTGAGTCAGTGCTGCTGCCCAGGCTGACCCTTTGTCCCCAGACGTGTGCTGTTCTTCCCTGGGTTTAATTGTACTTTGCCGTGGTAGAGGTTGTTTTTCTAAAATTATTTCAAAATGTGCCACATGGAAAAACACCCACGCCAGGTTGACCATCTGCAGTAGCTGAAGATTCCACGGAGGCAGCAACTTCTGTGCTGGCACGTCTGTCACCCGCGCGGTGGACAGTCACCAGCTGCCAGTGGGACCTCTGGTCTGTCCCCGCCCTATGGCCCCGCCTGCTACCCATTCCTCCCAGTTGCCTCCTTGATCCCGAGGTCTGGTTTTGTTCCCAGGCCCTGCCTTTGTATCTAAGTGCTGTGGCATCCTTTCCCCAGACGGCCCAGGAGACAGCTCCCCATGGACTGTGGCGTCTCTGACATGAGAGCTCCGGTTACCTGCAAGTTGAATATCCTCCGAGAGAGGTGAACACAGACTGAAGGCCCCTGGGTGGACAGGCCTCCTGCAGCTCAGGAGCTCAGAGAGCCGCCCTGGGTGAGCAAGCGGGCCCCAGGGAGGGGACAGGCCTAGTGGCCAGGGCCTACACTGAAAAGTAGTGTCTGCCCTCTGCACCTCTTCTGGCCTACAGGCTGAGTAGTGGGAGTCCCTCTAGACACCAACTCATACCTGCACCCACTTCTGCCACCATGTTGCCCAGGGGCCAGGGCCCCCTCAAAGTCCTCACAAGTGGGAGGGCATTCCTGAGGCTGGAGGTCACACCACTTAGCCTGGTGGGCAGGGGGTAGCCTCCCTTGAGGGACCCTCCCCCTCGCCCTCTCAGTGCCAGGCAGGCCAGTGATATTTGGCCCTTCTATACCTGTTTACCACACCTGTGATGTGGCCTCTTCACTCATGTAGCCCTGGACTTGGTGCCCATAGCAGTGGCCACACCTGGTGGTGGCTCACATGGGGTCATTGAGACTGGCCCAGCCCTGAGCTAGACACGTGGGATCTACAGAGGTTTCCTGCATGGGGGAGACTTTCTGAGAGTTTTGATCTTGCTAGAAATTCCATAAAGCAGAGGGGGCCGTTTTGTCATCACTGGCACCTTCCTGGGGGACTTGGAGGCTGTCCCTTGCACGGTTCTGTCCCACTTTCTATGGCTAGGGCTCCTGGTCAGTTTGCCATCCTCTTGTTTGATTTTCTGTGTCATTTCTAAAGCAAGCAGGACAGTCAGTCTTGTTAGAGACATTAAGACAACTCTGCTTTGTAGAGTTTGTGGAGACCCCCCCCCCCAGGGCTAGCCCCATGCCCACCTTGCCTGTGATGAGGGAGACACCCCCGCCATCTGATTTTAGTTGGGATAGTTGGGGGCTTTCCCCTCAGGACATTTCCTAAAACCTTTGAAAAGGCTCTTTAGAGTATCTGGTTACTAAAGCTGTTTTGAGTTTCAAACGTGATTTAAGAAATCTAAAAGGCTCGGCGCCTGTGGCTCAAGCGGCTAAGGCGCCAGCCACATACACCTAAGGTGG
>NW_003852462.1:938434-944539 GCF_000181295.1 Otolemur garnettii
AAATCTAAAAAAAATGCACCAGTCAAACCCCGTATGTGGCAGGAGGCCTGTGGGTGTCCCCTGTTTCCCTGGGGACTGTGTATCCCCCCACCCCACCCCACCCCACCCCCGTGGTCTCCCTGGCTCCTCCCCAGGTCCCTCCCCTTCTTTCCTTTGACTTTGCAATGTGACTGCAGGGAGGGCTCCTGCAGTGGAGGCGGGCTGTGGCTGGCTTACTTGCTCTCTCATTGGCACCTGTGTTTGTTTCATTTCATTCCTTCATCTGTCCAGTTCAGCTGCTGAGACTACGAGCCCAGCCTGGAGACTTCAGCTGAGTCACCATCTAGCCACAGGGCACAGCCCTTCGCACGCCCTGTGCCTCAGTTCCACTTCCCATAGGAAAGGGTGGCAGGAGGGGCTGCCTGAGGGCCAGTGGCCCGAGCTGGTGTGAGGCTCCAGCACCCTTCCTCAGCCCCGGGCTTCTCAGCCCCCACGGGAGAGGAATTCAGGGAGAGGGCTTCATGTGTTGGGGGCGTGAGGACACTGTCTTTTTTTCCACTGCGCCCCGTCGTGCCTGCTGCTTCGTAACTGGGAGGTTAAGGATCCCATGGGCTCTGGAAGTATAGGACTGACCCGGGTCCAGGCATCGCTGCTGGGTGGTGGCGGCCTGACCTCCTGGGTGGCTCGTGAGTGATGTGATCCACTGTGATCCAGTCTGGACCTGCACCTGACTCTCAGCCAGTATACAGTAGGCCCACAGCAGATGCGTGGTGGGCACACGTGAGGCCTGTGCTGGGCATGCTCAGCAGATGCAGCAGAGAAATGTAGCAGGAAAGCAGCAGGTACGTAGAATAGACAGAGGAGTCGAGCTGTGCAGTGACACACAGCAGGGAGATTGTGGACACCCAAGACCTGTGATAGACACCACAGATACATCACAGACGCTTGACTGGATCGGAGCTCTCATGCTGAGTCGTGGCTGAAAGGGGTGTCCCAGCACTGTCTGTGGCATCCTGGGGCCCTTTCCACGAGGGTCTAGTGCTCTGGAAACACCGTCCAGTTTCCTTCCCCATCTCCTCCTTTCCCTGGTCACTTACCTACCAGGCAGGTGGAGGGGACAACTTCTGTGTATGACCCCAAAGTCAGGAGGTGGCACAAACAGAGTGGGTGGGCGTCCCCCTGCGGCTGGCCCAGACCCCGACTTCAGTCCTTTCCTGGGCTCATCCTTTGCTCTGCCTCAGGGTTCAGAACATTTATGCTTTCCCCCTCAGGGTCCCGTGTGGGCTTTTTGAGGCCTGCTACAAGTTTTTTTTTTTTTTTTTAATTTTGGTCAGTGATAAATGCTTAGAAATATCTTGTGTTTTTACCTTATCTCAACTTTGTAGAAATTGAGGTTTCCCACCCTCCTTTCTCACTAGAGCAATGGTTTTTCACCCTTCCTAATGCCACGGTCCTTTAATACAGTTCCTGTGGGTCGCTACCCACAGGTTGAGAACTGCTGCACTGGAGGGTCCAGAGCCAATCATGGAGGCGAATGGTCCAGAAATAGCCCTACTAGGAGGCTGTGGGCCCCCCATGCTTGCTACTCATAACCTGGCTTCTCAGGGAGGGGATGGTGCTTCTGGAGGAAGGGGGTTGTGCTGCTGTGGGGAGAGGGCTGCCCGCCTCTGTGGGGCATGCTGCCTTCCCCATCCTGCTCCTCTCTGGAGCTCTAAGCAGCCGTCACGTCAGCGCGATAAGAGATGAGGCTGTCCTCTGGGATGCCTTTCCCAGGACTGGGCCTATAGGCTGCCCCCTCTCGGGATAGGGGAGGACACAGAAATGCTTGCGAACTGGCTGCTGTTTGTTGAAGGCAGGTTTATTGAGACCCACTGTGAGATGCAAGTACAGGCCCTGCCCCAAGTTCACCTTGGAGAAAGAAACGTGCGACAGCAGAGTTGGGCACGGGCCTTGCAGGGGTACACCCCCCCTCCATGTGCCCTGCGGTCCTCAGTACAGGCAGCAGTGGGAGGAGGGGGTTAAAGGGCAATCCCCCCTTGGCTGAAAAGACACCTGTGGGCCAGGTACCAGCAGTCCCATTCTATCACCCCACAGAGGTGGGATGGGCCCTTGCTCAAGATTTGGCTTGGGTGTCCACATGGGAGACCCTGCACATAGAGGGAGGGGAAGGGTTCCTGCTCACACAGTGAAGCTTCAAGGGGAGGGGGCTGGTCCAGGGTGGCCTGAGAGCAGGGAGGGAGGCTGAGCGGGGTCCAGGACCGGAGGGAGCATCTGGCCTTTCTTGTCAGCTGCTCAGATGTGGGCAGGAAGGGGGGAAGGGGATTGTCAAAAGCGGAGTCAGACTCTTTGTCACGGTTTTTCACAATTAGTGGCCAGATGGACTCTGGGTGCTTAGCCCAGGGGGCAGGGAAGGTGGTGGACTTGGTATGCGTGGCCTGAACCTCCAGGCCTTTGTGTCTGCTTCAGTGTACTTCTGACCAACTGGCTGAAACTGGGGCTTCCCGTGACTCCTTCCTTAGGCTCACTAGAATGGCTCACAAACTCAGGGGACACTGCACTTACTGTTGCCAGTCCATTATACAAGATGTAACTCTAGAACAGCCAGAAGAAAGAGATGCCAAGGCAGGTGTGGGCCCACGGCCTGAGGATACCACCCTCCCTGCACCTGGGTGTGCTCCCCGACTTAGGCTATCCCCATCATGGGGTTGTACGAAGGCTTCAGGATAGGCATTATGGGGCACACTGCTAGCTGAGGATGATCGGCTCAGTCACCAGCCCCTTCTTCCCTTGGAGATTGAGGGTGGGGCTGTAAGCTCCACCCTCCTGGTCAGACCTTGTTCTCTCTGAAGAAGCCCCTCATGGAGCTGCCTGGGGCCCTGGCCACTGGTCCTCTGAGCATGAAGACCTCGTGCCACACTCCAGGCTCCGAGGCCAGAGGGGCTGCGTGTGGATGCGCGGACTAACGCTGCATCACACCTTCCTCTGACACTTCTCAGACCCCTTCCCGGCATGAGAGGTGGTCAGAGCTCTTGACTTTTGCTGATAGAGCAGATTAGATGTGAAATGGTTTCGGGTTATGGCCCTGACTTGCATCCCCCTCGTGGCTGCAAAGGGCGGCCCTGTCCAGCGCTGCTGGAGCCTCCTTCATGAAGGTGCCTGTTGTTTTGCTCAGTTTCAAAATTCAGTTGTTTACAGCAATTTAATTGAGCTGTTCATTTGCTGTGTTGACTCACGGGTGCCCTTCACAGATTGTGGAGATTTCTTCCTTATGTGTGACGAATGTCCCTCCTCACGCAGTGGCTTCCTTCCTCTCCATGGACGATGCTTTTTGTGCCCTGCCCACCTGTGTGGGCCTCTCTCTGGGCTTCTGTGTCCCTTTGGTTTCTTGCACCCATATCACACTGTTATCATTTCTTCACCTTCATAATCGCCATTAATAGCTTGTGTTGTAAGTTCTCCAATTTTGTTTTTCTCCAAGATTATCTCGGCTGTTCTTGGCCGGTTAAATTGCCATATAAATCGACTTATTAATAAGCTATTTACAATTGGCTTATTCATTTCCAGACACTCGGGAAGATTTTTTGATTGGATTGCATTTTAATTTATAGATCAATATGAGGGATTGGCATCCTCACGATGCCGAGTGTCTCCCCCATGACATGCACATGGGCCTCCTTTAAATTCTTCCGGTGACATTTTGAGGCCTTCTGTGTAGTGGTCCTGTCTGCTCTTTGTCAGAAAGGTTCCCCATATTTGACTTTTTTATGATATTTCAAATAGTATTACTTTTATAATTTGGTCTTTTATTTGTTTACAGAAGTGTATAAAGAAATGTAATCACTCAGTCTGCGTTGGCCTCTTGTCCACCAGCCTTGCTAAGTTCACAGGCTGGTTTGTCTGTGGGCTCCTCTGGATTCCCTATGATTTCACCAGCCAGTGGCAGTCTGTTGTCTCGTTCTCCTGTGTTTATCTTTCCAAAACCACGTGGAACAGAAGTAGTGACAACCAGCATCCACTGACACCTGATTTTTAGGGAAAGCTTTCAAAATTTCACCATTAAGGATGGCCTTTGTGAAATTATGTTTTCTTTTTTTGAGTGACTCTCCACTAGCACAGTAAGGAGGCTCTGTTTTGCTCCCTGTTGAAAATACTTATCAAGAATGGTATCAAATGGGCTAGGCACAGTGGCTCAGGCCTATAATCCCAGCACTCTGGGAGGCCGAAGTGGGAGGATCGCTTGAGCTCAGGAGTTTGAGACCAGCCTGAGCAAGAGCAAGACCCCATCTCTACTAAAAATAAAAAATACAAGGGTACACGTGAAACCTACTAAATGTAGAATGTCTTAACACAATAACTAAGAAAATGCCATGAAGGCACATTGTACCCCATGACTGCATTAATGTACACAGTGAGGGTTTAATAAAAAAAAAACTAGCCAAGTGTTATGGTAGGTACCTGTAGTCCTAGCTATTCGGGAGACTGAGGCAAGAGGATTGCTTGAGCCCACGAGTTTGAGGTTGCTGTGAGCTGTGACGCCACGGCACTCTACTGAGGGCAACAAAGTGAGACTCTGTCTCAAAAAAAAAAAAAAGGTATCAAATTTTATCAAATGCTTTTTCTTTATCTATTGACACGCTAGAACTTTTTTCCTGTCTTGTATTAATAGGGTGAATCACACATGTTCATTATGAACGTTGACAGACACTGCACTCTTTGAGGGCACCTTGTTTGGTAATGATACATTATCCTTTTTGGTATTTTGCTAAGTTTAGTCTGCTAATTTTTTTTTTTTTTTTTTTTTTGCAGTTTTTGGCTGGGGCTGGGTTTGAACCCGCCACCTCCAGCATATGGGGCCAGAGCCCTACTCCTTTGAGCCACAGGCACCGCCCCTTTTGTTTGGTATTTTTGCAACTGTATTTATGAAAGAGATTGGCCTTTTTATGTTCCCTTTTTTGTAATGTCAGAGTTTGCTATTGAGGTATTCTGGGCTTACAAAATTGAGCTTTTGGCCAGGTACAGTGGCTCACACCCGTAATCCCTGTACTCTGGGAGGCCGAAGCAGGAGGATTGCTTGGGCTCAGGAGATCAGCCTGAGCAAGAATAAGAACCCATCTCTACTATAAAAAAGAAAATAATTAGCTGGGTGTCATGGCAGGCACGTGAAGACTGCAGCTACTTGGGAGGCAGGAGGATCTCTAGAACCCAGGAGTCTGAGGTTGCCGTGAGCTATGATGATCCCACAGCATTCTAGCCTGGGCAACAGAGTGAGACTCTGTCTCAAAAAAATAAAAAGATCGAGCTTTGTTTTTTGTAACTTGGGAAGATTTTATGTAAGATTTCTAACTTACTCTTTGGAAGAATTCACCAATAAAGCCATATGAGCCTGGAGTTTTCTTTGTGTGAATATCTCAATTATAGGCTCAATTTCTAAAATAGAAATCAACTATTTAAATATTGTATTTCTTTTATCACCTTTAGTAAATTGTGTTTTCAAGGATTTTTTTTAAAGTTTGAATGAGGGGCGGCACCTGTAGCTCAAAAGGGTAGGGCGCTGGCCCCATATGCCAGAGGTGGTGGGTTCAAACCCAGCCCTGGCCAAAGAAAAAAAAAAAAAAATTGGCAAGCTCCTTTGGGTAGCACCTGTGCCTCAAAGGAGTAGGGCGCCAGCACCATATGCCAGAGGTGGCGGGTTCAAACCCAGCCCTAGCCAAAATAAATAAATAAATAATAACAATAAAAGAAACTGTTTATAAAAAAAAAAGTTTGAATGAATGTTTTTCAACCTTTTTTATCTCATGACACTTGAACCTATAGTTAAACTTCCACAGCACACTTAAATTATGTTGATCAAAAAAAAAAAAGGAAAAGAAATGAATATACTTACTGTGCTTTGAACTTCTTTTGAAAATATTTTAATAAATGATCTTTAGATCCTCTCACCATACACAAGTGTGCCACAGCACCCCAGTTGAAAATCGCTGGTCTAAATCATATTTGTTTACACACAAGAGTTTGTATCTTATTATCTTTTTAAATGTCTTTTTTTTTTCTTTTTTATTGAATGGTAACTATGTACATTAATGCACTTCTGGGGTACAGTGTGGGGTTTTCACATGCAATCTGAAA
>NW_003852462.1:945470-969230 GCF_000181295.1 Otolemur garnettii
AAAAAAAAAAAAAAAAAGTTAATCATGTTCAAATCTTTTTGTATCTTTTTCTCTCTGATCTACCTCTGGTATCAGTTACTGAGAAACATATATTAAATGTCCCCAGCTTTAATTGAGGATTTGTCTGTTACTCCTTTTGTTAGTCTTTATGCATTTTGTGCTATATTTGGTGCATACAAATTTAGGATCACTATATCTTCCTTTCGATCAATACTTCTATCATCATGAGATGTTGCTATTTAAGATGAGAAATACTACGGTCACCAAAATCTCATTTGTCTGATTCCATACATAGAAACGATCTGTATTCAGTATGAATTTACTTACAATTGACTCCTTGGAAATTATACATCTTTCTGTAGAAACTTGGTGAAAATACTGGTCTGCCTCTCCACTGTTTCATGAAAACTTAATTGTATCATAGCAAATTAGTATCTTTTTGATAAAAACTATTGTAAGCTGAGCTGTTGTAATAGAAGTCCTCCTCAGAACATCTCTTGGCATCACTTTCCTTAACAGTTACTAATGGAATTTGATGACAACAGAACAGCTTCTGAGGAGGCGCTCGAGGCTTCCTGGGACCCAGAGACTGCAGATGCCCCCTCCCCGGCTGCCCCATGAGGAGGTGGGGTGGGGCTCCTGCTGCTGCTGGGCCCGGAGCTGGCTGCTACCCCAGCATGGGACACACGGGTTTCCCAGCTGCTAATGTAGGTCCCAGTAGCCCAAGACCTTTCTTTGCTCAACTATTCTCTCATTTTTAAAAAGTTCAGTAACATACCTATGGGTACTTCTCACTCCCTGCCGTGTTCCTTGTGAGGTAAATCGGATTATCTGAGGCTCCTATGTGGATGAACCTACAGCACATGTGTCTTTCAGTAGGCCAAGAGCGGCAGCTGCCTCTGTGCACCGGAACGTTCCCTGAAGAGGGGGCCGCAGACTGCTCCTCCTGTGACCCTTCCTCCCTCTCTACTCAACTGCTCTCCCCTTGATGGGCACAGCAGCCCCCAGTCTTTGCCATGGTGACTTCTCAGAGCAAGTCTTACACGTACATTTTGGCCGCCATACCAGGGTGTCTGGCAGGGAAACTCCCAGATTGTGTGCTGCCCTTCTGGAAGCTGTGGGCCATCCACACAAGCGGATGCCGATCTGCAGACCCTGCCGATGGCGTGGTTGGTGTCACCCAAATCCTGCAGGGGATGTCTCTGCAGTCATCTGACGTATACCCTGCTCAGCCCCTTCTTGCTCACATCAGCCCCAGAAAAACGACAATGGCTCCCCAACAGTGAGACAAGGCTCCATCTTATAGACTTTAAAAAATTTCGGCTTTAAAACCAAATCTGCCAGGTATTATAAGTGGTGGTTGAGTCTGGTAGTTTTGGCTGCAGGTAGTGTGTCTAGGGGGATGGAGCCAGCGGGGTCCAGGTGTGCTCCCTGCCTTCCCTCGGCGTGTAGACCCCACTGTGGCCCATGGTCAGCAGCACTCAGAAATATCTCTCTCTAGCCTGATTGGGTCACCCAGTCATTTGACTGGCTAGGGCCCATGTCGTTGCTGGGGAAGGCCTTGTCTCATTGGCTTTAACCCCTGATGAGCCATCCCCGGGTGTTGGGGGACACTAGGATCACTGGAGGGAAGGTCAGGTGTACACAGAGGCAGCAATGCAAAGCTGCAGGGAGAATCAACCCCACGCCTTGCGTGGGAGCATACAGAGGCTTGGAGGGACCAGGCAGCTCCCCAAGCCTGCCACCCCCACTGGCCATGGCAGCTCAGGCAGCACCACCTGGACTCTCCCTCCCATGGCTACCCCATGGGCCATGACGACTCCATCAGTTCCCCCTGCATTGGTGTGTCCTGCCAGGGCTCCTCCTCCTGGAGCTGCACAGACACCTGACTGTCCTTTTCACGACCCTGGACAATTTAAATCTCCATCGTGTTCACTGTCATTTGCTCTCAGCCCCCACGGGTGTCCCTTTCTGCCTGTGCCCCACAGGCCTGGACGCAAGAGGGCAGACGTCGGCTGAACCTGGCTCCATGTTCATTGATTCCTGCCTTGTGCCTTTTCTGTGTGTTTCTCTACATCTCCTGTGGTCTTGTGGTTGCTGAGAGACATTCCCTAGGCACCATGTGGCTGTGGGAGCTGGGCTGTGGCTACCTTGGTCTGAATCAGACCTCGCACCCCACGTGGCCACCCACTTCCTGCCCCGGTGGGTTCCTGAGTCTTCTTCCCAGGCCTGTTTTAGTGTTTTTAGCGTTATTCTTTAGCCACTTTTAAAAGCGTCGCATATTCTATAGTACATTTTCTTTTTTTTTTTTTTTTGAGACAGAGCCTCGAGCTGTCCCCCTGGGTAGAGTGCCGTGGCATTACAGCTCACAGCAACCTCCAACTCCTGGGCTCAAGCGAGTCTCCTGCCTCCGCCTCCCAAGTAGCTGGGACCACAGGCGCCCGCCACAACGCCCGGCTATTTTTTGGTTGCAGCCGTCATTGTTGTTTGGCGGGTCCGGGCTGGGGATTCGAACCCGCCACCTTAGGTGTACGTGGCTGGCGCCTTAGCCGGTTGAGCTATAGGCGCTGAGCCTATAGTACATTTTCTATTGGGAAGTAGATCAGTGGTTAGAAGCAGGAAGGCTTGTAATCTGGGAAAGCCCCTCCGAGGAGTGGCTGTCCGGCCCCCATGCTTCCCACCCTGCATCCTGCCCTCAGCACCTGGCCTGGTGCCCACATGGCCGGCACCGCCCTGTAGAGCAGCTGGGCTACAGGACTCCTGCTTGGACAGCTCTCACAAGGACGGTCCAGGTCCTGAGACACAGGCCACGAGGAAAGTGCTGATGGGCAGTGCATCTGCAGTGGCTCCTGGCGACTTTGTGACTCCGAGTCCACACTCTCCCCTGTCCCCAGTGGGCCCCATGGCACGGCCAGGTGCCCAGTGCTGAAGACTTGTCAGGCTAAGGCAGGCAAAGGGGGCTGTCCCACCCTAGACCCCAGGCACCTGTGTCTCGGTCACTTCTGGGTCCTAGGACATCTTAGCTCTGGAAGCTCAGCCTTCTTCGTCATTGCTGTTTTTGTACCAGATATTTGCCGGCGATGACCAGGTACTGAGCAGTGTACTGAGGACCCCAGAGAGACAGCCGGGGCCTGGACTGCAGTGGACACTGCTCACTGCCTGGGAGAAAGCTGGGTCTAAGAGTGGCAAAGCCTGCCCTGTTCCTGTCCTCAATGATAGCAACTCCCCAGCTCCCTGGGACCCCTTGCCCAGGGACACCTCACTAGCTCCTTGTCCTTGCTGGTCACTGACCTGGGGCTACCCAGAGGCATTTGGCTGTGTGCATACAGCATCGCTGCTGACTCCTGCCCCGGCCCGGGCCCCGCCGGGCACCCTGCAGTGTTGCTCTGTGCTGTTCTGGTCACACTGTGGGGCAGGGCAGTGTCCAGCCAACATGGGAGGCCTCGAACACCCTTCTGACACACTTCTGGGAATTCAGCCCACCCCATGTCCTCCCCAAAGCCCCCAGAAGCTGCGGGTCTGTTTCCCAGCCTGCTGTTCTGAGCCTCATCTTTAAAAATGTGTTCTCTTCGCCTTGTCAGAGTGCTCAAAATGCTAGATCGCCATGGAAACTGGGCTCGTTAGAATTCCTGTGACCATCCTAATTATAGAGTTTCAGAAACAAGCAAAGAGCTCCCGGAGGTTGGTGGAGTTAAGGCTGAGAGAAAAAGAAGAACAGCCCACACATTCGTTCCTGCGATCGCTGCTCGCCGCGTCAGGAACGCTGGCATCCAGGAAGGTGGCAGGAGGGTCTGTGTCAGGCGCACGTATCTGAATCCCAAGCCCAGGTCCTTCCCATCCAGCCCAGCAAGGCCTGACCTGCTGTGGATGCACCATCCACTGAGGCCAGAGCCCATGTGGCTGACCCAGGCTAGCCTGTGGGACCGTTTCTCCATGGAGGGACCCTGTGGCCTCACAGCCCGACATATGGCTTCCTTTCACAGGCCGTGGCTTGGGGCTAGGGGCCAGGGGCTTGACACGCAGGTACCTCCTCTTCCCACAGGACTGATTGTCCCTTAGGTCAGAGATAGGACCATCACTCTCCAGGCAGAAACCCAGGCCCGGAAAGTGCCAGTGTGGCCTAAGGAGAGTGGGTGGCCAGGGCCTCTGGGGCTCCACAGTAGGGTGGAGCTCGGTGTCCACCCTCCTGCCTATGGGCTGAGAAGCACAGTTGTGTCCCAGCCCCTGTACTTGGGGAACCTTCTAACAAATTGTACAGAGTTTGAGTTTGGGGGGGTTGGTGGCTGCCATCGTTGATTCAGGAGCTGAGCACCCAGTCCCGCTATCAGAAGGGCTGGCCCAGTGCCCTTCTCGTTAGAATCTCTGCATGCCCCAGATCCCCTCAAAACTGCTGAGGACAGTAAAACTGAGGGTGGTCTAAACTGTCATCCAGGTGCACAGGACAACTAAGGGTCACGTCAGACCCTGGGGCAGAGGAAGGACATGCGGAGAACTCCAAGGAGGTCTGGGCAGAGGGAGCACTCGGCTCCGTGCTGGCTTGTGACTGGACTGCATGGCATGCAAGGCCACACACTCAGCAGGGGCAGTGGTGTGGGCTCAGCAGGAACTCTGTGCCATCCTTGCAGCTTTTCCACAGATCTAAACTGTCCTGAAAAGCAACTTACTTAAAAAGAAGCTGAGGAGGCCTGAACGGAGCTGGAGCTGAGGTGCTTCTGAGAGGGAGATTTGACCTCAGCCACGCGGCAAGTCGGGCCCAGTGAGGGGTGTCACCATGAGGACACCAAAAGCTACATGGGAACTTTCTGTACTGTCTTTGCAACTTCTCTGAGGATCTAAAATTATCCCAGAATAAAAAGTCCAGTTTTTAAGTGAAGGATATGCAACTATCCTCTGTGACGCCTTATGACTCATTGGATGGTGATGTGGGCAATGGCCAGTTGCCCTGGGCCCCCCTACCCCCACTCGCCCTGCCAGTGTTCTGGAGATGCCACCTCCACCCCGCTTGGGGGCTGGGCAGGGGAGGATTCCTCCACCAGGAGGAACACTGTGTACCTGCGTCATTGGGGTTCCCTGGGAAGCACAACTGGCAATAGGGGGAGATCCGTGTGAGGAGTGGGAGTCCCAGCTCTGCCTGGGCTGCATTGCAGTTCCCACCCAAAAGCCTCACTCAGTGGGTCAGTCTTACTGCTCTTCAGGCCTCAGCGGATGGGATGAGGCCTACCGAGTCTCAGATGGTCCCCTGCCTTCTGCAGTCTGCCCACTCACACGTAAATCTCATCCCCAAACTCCCTTGCAGAAAGTCCAGAGTAATTTTTGGCCAAATATCTGGACACCTGGCCCGGCCACATTGACACATAAAATTAACCATTGCAGACCCAGCCTTTTCACCTCGGCACCTGTATGCATCTGCTTGGACCACGCTCAAGGATGACAACAGGTCAGACTTCCATTAACTCCTTGCAGTGGTCCCGCGGACACCAAGCATGCTCACTCTCTCCCCAGAAGAGGCCTGATTGTGGGGAGCCGAGGACTTCCAAGCTGGGGTGTGGCCAGGTGGGGTGGCCTTCCCTGCAACCCTGGCTTCCCTCCCATGTCTGCTCCTTCCAGGTCTTGGGTGGTGACAGCACTATGCCCAGCCTCCTGCTCTGTAAGCTGGTGCCCCTGCCTCGGGGTCCCAGGCCCTGCACAGGGCTGGTCGTGAGCAGAGATGCTGCAGCTTCCTGGCGCCATGAGGAGCAAAGGTTTCTTTGTAGACCCTGCTGTTTGTTCCTTTCTATCAATCTGATTTGCTTTATTTGAAATTTCAGTGCCTGTTCTCGGTCCCCCAAACACACTCGAAATGAATCCTTAAAAAGTGGGATGGAGGCTCGGCGCCTGTGGCTCAAGTGGCTGGGGTGCCAGCCACATACACTTAGGGTGGTGGGTTCAATTCCAGCCCAGGCCTGCCAAACAACAATGACAGCTGCAACCAAATAATAGCCGGGTGTTGTGGCGGGCGCCTGTGGTCCCAGCTACTTGGGAGGCTGAGGCAGGAGACTCGCTTGAGCCCAGGAGTTGGAGGTTGCTGTGAGCTGTGATGCCACGGCACTCTACCCAGGGGGACAGCTTGAGGCTCTGTCTCAAAAAAAAAAAAAAAAGTGGGATGGAATATTTAAGGGTGAATCTGAGGGAAATACTTGAAATTAGTTTGTGGACATGAAACAGCCATGTCCTTGCTGTTGCTTCTGCCCACATCATCTTCATGATTTTAATTTTCTATCATTTAGTGTAATGTTTGACACACACCAAGAACATGTCCTGATTTTGGGGAGGAGGGTGGTCAGAAGCCATTGCTGTCTAGAACTGGAAATTAGGTGTTCACTTACTAGAACAATTTTGTCACGTGACTGTGACATGTAAAACAATATTTACTGTTTATTTTGCTTATTTTGTTGGCTTTATAACAAGGTATCAAGCTTACCCAGCCCTGGGGTGGCTTCGGCTGCTGTAAAGATGTGTCTGGGCTGTGGCTGGGACTGGGGGCAGCTTTTCCCAGGATCTGTGTTCCATGGATACCACACACCTATTTGTCCACAAACTAGGGATCTTCAGACACTGTTGAACACTCCCCGAGGCCTCAAGTTAGTTTCCCTGAGGCCTTGATTTAGGAGCAGAGGAACTGCCGGCTGTAGGGAAGAAACATGTCCGTGTGGTCAGGCCTGGGAAGGGGATTAGGGGGCAAGCAGTGCTCTTGGTCCTCCTGGGGTCTGGGGAGGTGGGGACTGGTTTGTGCCGAGCACTCAGGAGCAAAGGTGACCTGGTGGGTTTACCCAGTTCCTCAAGAAGCTGAACTTATGGTCTTTCTCTGTCATGTTTCTGTGGCTTTCTTTTGGCTGGTCCTCAGAAGTTGGTCAGCACCCCAAATTCTGAACCTTCATCCCTCAGGGGTATGAGTGCAGCCCCCCTCATGCACCGTGGTATCCAGATGCTTCCTACGCTTTCACCTCCTTTCTGGATTCTGCCTTTTCTGCCCTCAGAATTTCCCCCCTTAGGTTAAGGTTATTAACATTTTTTCCTATTTGTGAGTGTTTAATTTTAAATTAATTAAAATGAATTTAAGTTTTTGCTGCTCACCTTTACATTCCTGTTCTCTGAGGATGCAAATACATGTGTGGTGTGAGGCAGGCGTCTTCTGCATTCCATTTTCTGGAACAGACACTACTGCCTGGGCAACTGACACAGAATGTTTTGGGAGCTGAAAGTCTTGAAAGTGCCACTGGCGTAGGGGGCCTGGGGAGGGTTGTCCCCTTGTGATGTACTCATGTGGTGGTTGGGGAGTGAGAGAGAGACAGCCCTCTGGTGTCTCTTATTGTAAGGACACTAACCCTGTGGGATCAGGGCCCCACCCACATGCGCTCAATTAACCTGAATTACCAACTTTGTGGCTCCATCACCAAAGACGGCCACATTGGGGTTAGGGCTTCCACATGTGAATCAGGGGACACAATTCAATTCAACAAGCAGGGGTTCAGGATGATAAGCCATCACTGTTGGTCCCAGCCACCTGTCACATCTGTGCCCCCACATCATGTCTTGCACCCCACCTGTCATGTCTGCATCCTACCTGTCACATCTGTGCCCCATCACGCCTGCACCCCACTTGTTATGTCTGCACCTCGCCGTTGGTAAGTCTGTTTATTCTGCTGGGGACTCCTTAACAAGCATCAGCCTTGAGTCTCTACTTCTGGTGGCTTTACTGGTAGGCCAGCCAGGTGGGCATATTTTTACACTCTCAGGACCTGTGCCAAGAAGCAATCGCACCCAGCACCTGTCCTGGTCTGTCCCTCATCTGTCTAACTCTAGTCCTTTAGGCGTGAGGGACATCTGTCTTCAGGATGTCAGACCTGCAGAGACCCAGAAGTGGTGGGCTTCCCCTGGCAAGCTGGGCAGGGCGGATGTGCCCTGCCACCACCATGAACGGAACGGACCCACTGAATCCCCCTAAGCTGAAGGGCAGGTAGAGCAGGGTCACTGCCTTTTCCAGGTGAGGTGAGAAAGGGCAAAACCTCCCAGCCCCACATCTATGTCTCACCTGTCTCATCTGTGCTTCCCCCCGCCCCCATCCTGGCCTGGCCTGGTGCTGGTCTGGGTGTCTCTCTGAGGCAGGAAGCCTTTGGGGGTCACTGGCTGACACTCAAGCTTTGGGGCCTGGAGGAAGGGTTGTGGGGCTGAGCCTCCCGCTGGTTCTGAGGTTGCATGTCTCCTGGGCTCCTCCCAAAGGAACACTGTCTTCCTGGATTCCCACTGAATCTCCCATTTAAAGGGCGAGAAGCAGGTTTTGGGATCTTTCTGACCTGATTTCAGCAGGTTCCAGCCAGAACTGGAAATTTGCTTATTTTAAAAACATTCCATTACAATTTCCACTTTAGGGTATTTGTGGCACTTTCGTCAGGCTCATGAAAGTCTCTTTTACTGCGGAATTTTATAAAAGCATAAAGCTTCTCATTGTACGTTGTATTTCTGAAGATTTCTGCTCACATACATTCATTTCAAGGTGTTCTGGAGAGGCAGAGTCAGAGCACTTTTGAGCAAGAGAGTAAGACCAAGCGATGTCACAGATGCAGCTCTGGTGTTTTTAATAAGCAGTGCTCCTCTTTTGAATTCAAATTATTGAATGTGTGTTATGAAAATCATGTTTTGGTAACTTGCAATTTAAGTCATGCTGGGTTGGCTTTGCTTCTGCCCTGAGATTTCTTAGGCTAGGGGCCGCTGAGCAGGGGCGCCCCGAGGCTTCTCACGCCTGATGAGGGGTTGAAGTGATGTCAGTTAAGCCCAGCATTGTAGGCTGACCGTGGGCTCCAGCGTGGCGTCCGCCATCCCTCCTCGGAGGGTTGTGTGTAAACATCATGGCCCATTTGAACCACGTCCCTGTGTGGAAAAAAGGGCCGGGTGTTCTTGGAGCTGCCCAGAGGGTAGGAGGGTGGAAAAGAAAACAAGCAGAGAACAGACGGGGCTTGGAATCTCGTTAGCCTGGATGATTGCACAGCGTGGCCACCCGTGAGCAGCCATCCTCACGGGAGATGCTGCCTGCCCCGCACAGATGCCCGGATAATACTCCTTCCCTTCAGCAGCCACAGCCGTGACCTAAGAACCATGTGAGGGGCATAGGGGGCAGCCCCAGGGATGCAGCCATCTCAGTGCTGGAACACCGTGGCCTTGGCTATAGCCTCCTGGGCAGGGGTGGCCATCCCCAGCTACACCTGGCTTGAGGGAGCAGGGCTCACAGGCCAGGCCCGTGATATTGTTTCTTTATGCCTTTCTTTCCTCCCTTCTAGAATCCATCTACCGCCGGGGCGCCAGGAGATGGAGGAAGCTGTACCGCGCCAACGGCCATCTCTTCCAAGCCAAGCGCTTTAACAGGGTGAGCAGCCCCTGGGCCCTGGGGCCTCTATGTTGCTTTACCAGCCAGGAGGAGGGAGGGATGCACCCCTGCAGAAACCCAGCTCTGACACAGAGTTGCTACTGGGAGCGTCCTAGACAGTGCAGGGCCAGGAGAGCCCAAACCTTGTCAGGCAGGGATTGGGGGCACGGGGCCATGGGGTGCTGAGTGCTGGGGACAAGTGGATGTTAGTGAACAGGCAGCCCTCTAGAGATCAGGACAGTGTGGCTGGGGGAACACATGGCGGGTGTCTGGAGGCTGTGGTGCCAGGGCACAATGCACCCAGGAGTCGGCCATAGCTCCAGCCAGAGCCGACTGCTCCCCAGTCCCCTGCAGTCCTGGCCCACACTCTGCCCCCTAGCCTCTTGGGCCTGCCAGAAGAAAGCATCACAAACCTGGCAGCTTCAGCCACAGACTTTCCTGTGGAGGCTGGAAATCCAAATTCCAGGAGTAGCAGGGCTGGGCCCCTCCGACAGCGTGGGGGGAGGACCCTCCTCTCTCTGGCTTCCGTGGGTTGCTGGTGGTCCTCGTTCTTCCTCAGCTTGTGGGGGAATCACTCTAGGGCAGTGTTTTGTTTTTTTTTTTAACTTTTTTTAATCTCCCAGCACAGTTAAACCTATAGTTAAACGTCTATGGCTCACTTAAATTACGTTGATCAAACAAAAGAGTTAAAAAAATATATATATACTTACTGTGCTTTGGAGTTCTTTCGAAAATAATTTGATGATCTTTTAAAAATGTTTGCCGCACACCTAAAGTCCTCTAAAGGCACACACACCACTTGCTGCCGCACCCGGTCGAAAATCACTGCTTTAGTTTCTGCTTCCTGCCCTGACCCGGTGTGACCTTGTTACAGCTGAATTGATCACATCTGCAAGGACCCTTCTTCCTAATGAGTTCACATGTGAGGGTCTCAATGGACCCGTCTTTGGGGTAGGGAGGACACTGTTCAGCCTACTAGGTGCCAGCCTTGGGGCCTTTGCACATGCTGAGCTCGTTGCCCAGACTCCCCTCCCCTCGCTTGTTTCCCCTCCCTTCTCCTCCCTTCCCTTTTCCCTTCCCTTCTCCTCCTTTCCCTTTCTCCTTCCCTTATCCTGCCCTCCCTTCTCCCCTCCTCCACCCTCCCCTCCTCTCTCTCAAGTTCTTGAAGCCCAGACTCTCCCTCATTTTCTATCTCTGCTCAACATCCATCCCAGGGCCCCTTCTCTGTGCCTCCAAGTTTCGGTCACTCCTGCTGTTCCTTGTGGCTTTGTATACTCCATGAGGGCCAGCTGTGTCCCCAAGCTTGGCATGTAGTGGGGCACGTTAAACACTGGCTTCTCCTCTATCATAATGAATGATAGGAGAAAAGTCGCTTGAGGACACTGGGAGGCTGCACCATGGATCTATAATGGGAGTGTCTGCCAGGAATGAGCAGGGCTCTGGGAACCACAGCGGGCCTGGGAAAAGCTCAGCATGCACCAGACGCAGTGAGGAGGCCCCACCGTGCAGCCAAGCAGCCTCGGGAGGCCCCAGAGTCTGCTGCATCCAGGATAATGGGCCCACCAACAGAGTGGGGACATGGAGATTTGCAGTGAGCCAACTGGACACACGGGAAGGAAGCTGACCACTGAACATGGGGAAACACACAGGTGTCCCATCCCTGGGACTCAAGGCACCTGCTACCTGTCCCGAGTTTATGTTTAAAACAACCAACCAGCCAGCCAGTCCTGTGGCCCAGCAGCTTCTCTCTCTCTGAACCTGAGAACTAGCTCAGTTCTGGCTTGGGAGGGGGTCGCAGGCAGCTCTGACAGCCAACCCACCAGGACATGAGAGAGAAAAGTCTAGAAGTGTGGCCCTCATATTTGCCACTGGTGAAATGCTTGTTTCCTTCCTTTCTGGCTGACTGATTAATCCAAGACAATCAGCAGGTTCATGGGGTGAAAGTCCTTTTTGCCCACGGCAGGTGCAGACCATACGTGATGCTCCATACCCCACCTGCCTGCACCAAACCAGCCAGCAGGCGCTTTTCCTTCCTGGGGACAATATGGGTGGGCTCACTGCAGTCCCCACCCATTAGTGACTTGGCTCCCTGGGGTGTGAATGAACAGTTCTCACAAACTCAGCCAGGACTGGAGAACCCCCACAGAGTTGTTGACAAGAGGAGGTGCCGGCTCCCACTTCCATCAGCGCTGAGCTCCCCACCTGGCCGTCCTTGGGTTTCTGACTCTGTTTCACCTGTGCTCTTCTCTGCCCAGACCCCGGTGGCTGCTCCAGGTACCACTGGCCCTACTTGGTTACAGGACTGCTCGGATGACCTCACTTCTCACTTAAAAGGGGCATTTCAAGAGCTATGTGGTAGTTCTGTGGGAATCTGCAAGAAGAATTTCCCATGTTCTTCATTGGTGATCCAAGGACCGAGCAAGTGGGCGTCAGGTCACCCTGGACCCTGGGCTCTGCTGGGTCTTTAGCCACACATGAAATAACTTCCCCAGACCTTCAGGATGAACAGGCTCAGCTGAGTGAACCAAAGGCCAAGATTCTGGAGGCGGCCAGGCGGGGCCCCTCCTCCCCAGCATAGGATGGCCCTGTGGTTCCCGGGGTGCCCCTGGCATGGGTGGGAACCAACTGGCCAGAGTCTGGCCCCTGTAAAGGAGGAGGGAAGGGTCACCCTAGTAATTATGGCAAGACAAATGGTTAATGATCAGCTAGGAAGAGGCTGGGGGTGGGGATTAATCAGAGTAACTGCAGGTAACTGCTGAGGTTAAAACAATCCTAACACCCGGAGGCTGGTCTCCAGAGCAAATCTGGGCAGTGGGGACCTGAGGGGTCTTAGGACATTTCAGATTTCTGTGGTTTCCAAGCAAGTCAAGTACAAAAAAAAGCATATAGGAAAAATGTTTGTGGCAAAGAAGACCTAGAAGAAAAGATCAAAACTTACGCCCAGAATTACGAGCATCTACAAACTGGCGTTCTGGCAGACACTGAGGCTCTGCAGCAGAGCGAGGTGTGACGCCTGTGGAGGCGAGATTAGCTGTTCATGAACAGAGACACCCGACTTCCTCAGGCACCCAGGGAAACAAGACATCCCCTGCCATCGACAAGATGTCAGAGGCAACTGATGCCGGTGCTGCGTGTGGGGTGGTGGGGTCTGCAAACTGGGGGCAGGGTGCGCCTGGACCCCATTTTCTGGAAATCACCTAGGAAACACACATTGGCAGCTCTGGGCTGCTCCAACCTGCGTCTGTCTGAAAGAAATAACCCGTCATTCACAGGTTTCCTCAGCATTATTTTCACGAGTGGGGACAGCATCTGGAGCTACTGTCGCCCCTATGCTGTGACAAACCACACCACCACTCAAGGGCATGAGCCCCCGGCCTGCCCTTTGCTGGGGCACATGGCTGCTCACGCTACACAGGGACCGACTGGGCAGGCAGCCCAAGGACTTTGGCCTCTGTTATGAGTGGACAGGAAGCAGAGGAGAGATCACTTGGGTCCCTGGGAAGGAAGAGTTGGTAGAGAGGGAAGATGGGGCAGGGCGGGGCCCTCAGGGGTGGCAGAACAAGCACAGGCACTCTTCAACCCCGCCTCGAAGGATCCTGCAGATAAAGGAACATGCCTCTGAGTTCACAGTCAAAAGCCATGAAATGCAGAGGGAGGCCGGGCTCCCTGAGCAGAGCTGGCGGAAGCCTGCACTGAGGCTTGGATGGGTTGAATATGAAATACGTGTTGAATATGTTTAAAAAATTAAAATGGATGATTGCAAATATGAGCAAGGAACAAACTGGCAGCATTTAAGACAGACTTAAAAATATTTTTGCCTCGTTAATATATTAATTCATGTGAATTTCTGAGAAGAGAAACTCCAGTTTTAGGTTCTGTTGTATTTTTTAATGGCACATTTCCTGAAATGTTAATCATTCAAATACAGATTTGAAATAAAAAGCCTTTGGCAAAGCTTTGGCCGCCTCCCTGAGAAGCACATACACGAGCTATCTGTGGCTAGGGTGATGCCTGGCAAATTCATGATGCTGTTGGTCAGTGGTCGTTCTAGCCTGACCAAGGCGGGGCAGGGCGGGGCCCCCAGGATGGCTCTGTAAGAAAAGGAATCTTTGTTAATTTGTAAAGACGACCTGGTGCCTGTGAATTTGCCCCTAAATATGATCCAAGCATTGCAAATTAAGGTGTCAAGCTAAACACATTTAGCACATGTTATATCATAAATGGCAGCTGGTGTTCTTCAGGCCGAGGGTACAAAAGTGAGTCAGAGCCAGTTTGCATGGCCAGAATCCCTCTAAATTCAGATTTCACGCATTCACCCCTTACCCTGCCTACATGCGTGCAGATTCTGGTGTTGGTGTTAAACTAGATTGGCCCTGAGTCGGAGGTCTTTGGGGTGCCCCCTCAACCCATCCATGTTCAGCCCTCTCGATCCTCCCCTGAGTTTCTGACCATCCCAATGAAGAGCCCACAGCCTTATTCATTACCTTGCAGAAAGGCTGATTCAGGTGACATGCGGAAGACCCAGGATCAGCGTTTCTTCCTGTTACTAATTTTAAAGGTGATAGGGGTGTGTGTACATTTGCTGGGCACTGCCCTAGGTACTGGTTATGTGGCCCTGACCAAAATGTGCAAGCTTGTATCTGTGGTGGGGGTGGGCCCTGGGTCCTAGAGTCCCCAGCTGTGCCCCATGTCTGTTGCCCGCAGGCAAGTGGGGCTTTGAGGGCCAGGGTGCTGATCCTGTTTGCTTAGCAGCACCCTGCCCGCATGCATGGGGGTTTGGTCAGTTTTAACTGAGTTGCATTCAGACTATTCACAGTACACTATATTCCTTTTTACTCTTAATTTAGGGATAATTCAAGACTCTCTACAAAGAAAGAAATTGTTGAAAATGGTGAGGAGGATAAAAACACATAAAGGAATTATGACAGGAAAAATCTAAATGGGGGCTCCAATGTAAATGTTGGTCTGTGCGGACATGCCCGTGACTACACAGACAGCTGGGTAACTGGGTCCTGACATGTTCATCCTCCTGCATTTTGTAAAATTTAAAAATCCATGGAAACACCACCAAACAAGCTGATAATTATCATTAATTTCCAGTTGTTTAGAAACATGAACAACAAAGAAAGATCATTTGACATCTTGAAAAATACTGGGGGAAAAACTAAGATAATTGCAGACTTGCCCCATAGCAGTTCAAAATTTGTATTAGTCAGATTGCCAGGCAGAGTCGTTTGCTCCAAGGTCGTCAGCCAGGGAGATGGCCTGTTTGAACGAGGGTAGGCAGGGGCCTCCCTGTGCTCCCCGTGGCCTGGGTTGTTCCACCCAGAGGACCCCTCCCACCCCAGCCCCTGCAAGCAGGCAAGGCCTTGCCTGAGTCTCACCATGCCTGCTGGTGGGGTTTCACCTGTACCCCTCACACAGAGCAGGGTCCGGGCCTCTTGCTGGGGCCACCAGTTTCTCAACCTTGAGGGACCTAAGAGGGAGCAGCTGAGCTTGTACAAGTCCAGTGCCCAGAAGTACCCAGGAGCTGAGGCCATCTCTTGCCCCAGCTCTAAGTAATATTTTGAGAAAATCAGTGAAAGTGCACAATGCCCTTGTTCCTCCTGGTCCCCTCAGTGTGGCCAGGGATCTGGGGCCTGATGGCCACTGTTCTCACCCACAGAGAGCGTACTGCGGCCAGTGCAGCGAAAGGATATGGGGCCTCGCGAGGCAGGGCTACAGGTGCGTCAGCTGCAGGCTGCTGGTCCATAAGCGCTGCCACGTCCTCGTCCCAGCGACCTGCAGGAGGCATATGGTGAGTCATGGCCAGGCGAGGCCCTGGGGGTGGGACTGGGGCCGGGCCCGTGTCTGAGCTGAACAGTGGCCTGGGCTTCACCGCTGAGAGGGATATTGATACTGTTCCTGCCGCTGACCAGACAAGAGCAGGGGTGCCTGAAGATTGCAGGAGGGCAGCCTAGGGCATCAGTCTGGACAGGCCTCTCTTCCTGAGCCCCCATGAACCCATAGTACCTCTGCTAGGACGGGACATGGGGGAGGGCAGCTACATCCCTACCCGAGTTGGGGGTCACCTCTACTGGGGGTCTGACCCCAGCAGCTCTCTGAGAAGCAACCTGCCAGCAACACCCTCCTTCTGCCCTTGAGTGGCTTCATGTGAAGAGTCCAGGCCCTTGGGGACATCAGTGACCAGCTTTTCCTCACTGAGCACCTAGGCCACCCCTGGTGTGGGACACCTGACCCACTTCTGTCTCTGTGAACCGTGGGGCATCCTCCAGGCCTTGAGCATGAGGGTACCCGTCCAGGAGGGTTGGCTCATCTGCGTCTTGCCATACTGGGGGGTGGGAAGGTACCCTGGGAGCAATGTGCCCTCCCCACTCTCACAGGATAAGAGCAGAGTCCAAATCCAGATCTTACCCAGACATCCCTGAGCACAGGGACATAGGGTGCCCATGCAGACCAGTGTTCCTAGCTACGTCTGCCAAAAGCTGCTAAGACTTGAAATACCCTGTGGCCCCCTAGGTCTACTTTAGCCTGAGTAAATGAAAACATCCCAGATGTTGGTCAGTCTCATGCTGGGGAAGCCAGCCCTTGCTCCTACATGGTTACCAATAGGAACTCTCTCACTTATGACACGTCAGCCGTGTGGAACCCTGCGGGCCTTAGAGTGACATTCAAATGTGTGGTCACCGCCAATGCACACCAAGCCCAGTGTTCGGAGTGGGGAGGTTACCAGGTGCTATGTCAGATTTCCTTTCTATAAAGCACCTGATGGAGGGATCACAGCCCAAGGTACTGAGTGGTCTCCTCTGCCTGTATAATCATAGGTAATTTATGTTCTTGTATATTCAGTGGATTCCCAAAGCAATTATGTTTTTATACCTATGTTAAAGTATATACATCATGGCATGCGTTGTGGGAAGTCCTGTCGTGCCCACAGATGCTGTGGCGTAATAGCGTCTCTGTCTCCCTGGCAGGATTCTGTCATGCCTTCCCAAGAACCTCCAGTAGATGACAAGAACGGCGACGTGGACCTTCCTTCTGAGGAGACAGATGGAAGTAGGCACTGCGTTCTCCTGCCGGTGGAGCTGGGCTTTTCCTTTACCTGCTCAAGTCTGATTTCAGGGAGAGTAGCTGTCTCCCTGAAGGGCTGGGCATGATGCTGCCCAGAGCCTCCCTCAGTCCCTGCCAGAGATGGGCAGGACAATGGCCTTCCTTGGTGACTGCTGGGCAGTGGCATCTTCATGAAATGCTATGCTGGAGTCTGGGGGTACAGGGTCTTTCCTGAGCTGCTCTGGGAGCTCTAGAAGGCACTCAGTGCAGCGGCGCCCACAGCTGGGCACCTGGCACAGCCTGTGCTGCAGAACTGACCCAGCACCACGGAAAGGCTGATGGGCCGCTTGCCGTACAAGGCATGACAGCTACGTGGTTCTTGGTGTTGTAAGTTTTTATGTGGGGAAAGAGACTTTATTTAATGCTAAGAAGCCTTCAGAGAGAGGCTTCAAATACCAGTTGCACTGATGGCTCAGCTCTGAGCTTCCGTGTAACTGTGGACTATTACAGGAGTATGTGAAGGCTCTCACTGTCATTTGATAAATATGAGCTCTGTCCCCTGGGGAACCCTCGCAGAATGAAATGCGACCACAGAACAAAAAGCATTTCGTATATACAGTGCCTCTCATAAAAGAGATTCCTAACAAACAACTCTTCTCCCACCCATTCTTCATCCATCCGTCATCTTTCCATCATCTATTATTCATCCCTTCATCCATCCATCCATCATCCTTCTATCCATCCAGCAACTTTCCATCCATCCATCCAGCCATCATTCATCATCCATCTATCCATCCATCACCCTTCCATCTATTATTCATCTCTCCACCCATCCGTCTATCATCCATCATCCATCCTGCCATACATCTATCTATTATCCATCCGTCTGTCATCCTTCTATCCATCCATCCATCCATCCATCCATCATCTTTCAATCCATTTATCCTTCATCTTTCTATACATTCATTCATCATCTTTCCGTCCATTATCCATCCATCATCTATCCATCATCTGTCCATCCATCTGTCCATCATCTGTCCAACATCATCCATCTATCATCCGTCTTCCATCTATCCATTATCTATCCATCCATCATCTATCTTCCATCCATCCTCAATCCATCCATCATTCTTCTATCCCACATATTTCCATCTAGCCATTATCTATCCATCATGAATCATTCATCTTCCATCCATTATCTATCTATCCATCCATCTGTCCATCCATCATCCATTCATTATCCTTCCATCATCTATTATTCATCTCTCCACCCATCCATCATCCTTCTATCCATTCATCATCTTTCCATCCATTATCCACCCACTCATCCATCCATCATCTACCTATCATCTCTCATCTATCCATCATTCTTCCATCCGTCCATCCATCATCTATCTATCAGTCTGTCATCCACCCACCCACCCATGTATTCATGCATGCACCCACCCATTTACCCACTTACTCTTAGGATGAAAAATTGGAAGTCTAGACACCAAAATCTTTTCACTGATTATTTCTAGAGAAGTCACTGGGGAAGTGTGTCACAAATGCAGATGCCCAGGCTCCACCCCATGTTTAGAGTCAGCAGGTGTGGCTAGAGCCCAGGAAGCTGCATTTGCCTAGACTCTAAGCCAAACTCAGATGTGGCTGCCACTCACCTGGAGCCCAGCTGCCCTAGCAAAGGAACGAGAGCCCTGGAGGCCTCTGTGTTCTTGGGCCAGTGATGTCGACACCTGTAATGTCCTTTTCTTCCTCCCCCTCTTCACCAGTTGCTTACATTTCTTCAACCCGGAAGCATGACAGCATTAAAGATGATTCTGAGGTTAGTGTGCAAAATACTTCACTAAATTTCCAAAGTTCATGAGCTCATTTCTGGGGCAGTTATGAAAATGTGGATATGACTGGACATGTTATGCAGTTGGCACTGACCATCGGTGGGGTCTGGGTCTTGTTCTCAGGCTTGGCTCTGGTTGAGGCTATGTGGTCTCCCCGGCATCCTCTCCACCCAACCACACGGTGGGTCTGGGGACTAGGTTTTTATTTTATTTTATTTTTATTTTTTCATTTTTTATTTTATTTTATTTATTTTTTGTAGTAAGACTCTATCTCACTTTATCACCCTCAGTAGAGTGCCGTGGCATCACACAGCTCACAACAACCTCCAACTCCTGGGCTTAGGCGATTCTTTTGCCTCAGATTCCCGAGTAGCTGGGACCACAGGCACCCGCCACAACACCCGGCTATTTTTTTGTTGCAATTTGGCTGGGACCACGTTTGAACCCACCACCCTTGGTATATGGGGTCGGCGCCCTACCCACTGAGCCACAGGCACTGCCCTATTTTATTTATTTATTTATTTATTTATTTATTTGAGACAGAGCCTCAAGCTGTCCCCCTGGGTAGAGTGCCGTGGCATTACAGCTCACAGCAACCTCCAACTCCTGGGCTCAAGCGAGTCTCTTGCCTCCACCTCCCAAGTAGCTGGGACCACAGGCGCCCGCCACAACGCCCGGCTATTTTTTGGTTGCAGCCGTCATTGTTGTTTGGCGGGTCCGGGCTGGGGATTCGAACCTGCCACCTTAGGTGTATGTGGCTGGCGCCTTAGCCGGTTGAGCTATAGGCGCCGAGCCTGCCCTATTTTATTTTATGTTTTTTCAGTTAGGTTACACTGATTGCATTTGTTAAAGTCCCTCCTATAACTGTGTATGGCCACCAAGAGGCGCCAGACACCATGACAGGGGCAAGGTTTTGAACTATAATTTTTGTCAAATTGTGCCTGCAAAAAAGCCTTCCTTTCTTTGCCTTCTTGGGTCTTCCTGGCCTGGAAAGCCCTCTGACCCTTCATGTCATTCCCCGACTTAAACTCACTCTGGCTTCCCATCTGCAGCCAGGTCTGAGTGATAAACCCCAAACAGGGAGCATGAGCTCACCCTGCTGCTCTCGATGTCTGTCATGAAACCCCAAGGAATAGCTGCACCTTGGGAGGCCATAGCCTCCCTAGAGACCAACCAGTGCTGCCACAAGACTCGCTCCTCCTACCTGGCCCCTCTGAAGGAGGCAGGAGCCTCAAAAAGCAGAACCTATTTTCCTCCACAGACCAACTCCCTTCCACCACCACAGTGCCCTTATGAGCAATAAGCAGGAGGTGAGCTTCTGCCCCTGACCTGCTCGCCCCCCTCCATGGTGTGTTTCTGCTAATGCTGAGACCTCTTGGGCAGATCTCGGCAGCAGTAGCTAGTTGTGTTCTGGTTCCCGGGGAGGGCCCAAGGGTGCTCACATGCCCAGGCCACTCCTGGTCCCAGCTCAGATGACCCTGTAGCCAACCCTCCAGCCCAGCCAGATGTGGCTGCAGTCCTGGGTGTCTCAGGTTATATGTGGAGGAGCCACCTACATCTTGTGACCCAAGCACAGTCTGTGGAAACAGCTTTCAGCTCAGTGTTGCCTGCCTTCAGAGGCTATCACGTCAGCTCTTATTTTTTATGTCTTGATTTAGGTGGGCATCAAGGGAGGGTATGTAGTCAGGACACTGGCTCTAAGCTCCGAGGGGCTGGCCGTGGTCAGAATAGGGGTGATTCTGAGCCTCACAGGCCCTCCGTCCTCACTGGCCCTGGTTTCCTCTTCCCCCAGGACCTCAAGCCAGTTATTGATGGGATGGATGGGATCAAAATCTCTCAGGGGCTCGGGCTGCAGGACTTCGACCTGATCAGAGTCATTGGGCGTGGAAGCTACGCCAAGGTCCTCTTGGTGCGGCTAAAGAAGAATGACCAGATCTATGCCATGAAGGTGGTGAAGAAGGAGTTGGTCCACGATGACGAGGTGAGCCTGCTTCTAACTGAGGCCACTGTGCTTTCCCCAGGGACACACGAGCCAGGCTTGTTGGTACATGAGGAAGGTATCCAAGGGCCGATTAATAACTACTATGGGTTTTCATGGGTGAATCGATGCAGTGAGAGTCCCAGTCTTGTATTGATGGGGTGTGTGAGTTGCAAGGTCAGAATACAGTTGTGCATTGCCTAGCGACGGGGCACATTCTGAGAAATCCATCATTAGACTGTCTGGTCGTGCAGACGTCACAGAGAGCACTGAAGTGCAGCAGCCAGTCCAACCTGCTGCTCCCAGGTGTAACCGGTGCTATAGGCCGTTATAACACAGCAGCAATGTTTGCGTACCCAAGTGTCTGAACATAGAAAAGGTACAGTTAAAAATACAGTATTATAGGCCAGGCACATTGCAATCCCAGAGTTTGAGACCAGCTTGAGCAAGAGTGTGACCCCCTCTCTACTAAAAATAGAAGAGTCATTGGGGCAGGGTGGCATCTGTAGTCCTAGCTGCACAGGAGGAGGCTGAGGCAGGAGGATTGCTTGAGCCCAGGAGTTTGAGGTTGCTGTGAGCTGTGATACTCCTGCACACTAGTCTGGGTGCCAAAAAAACACTATTATAATCTTACAGGACACTGTCATGTATGTAGGCTGTCTGAAAATATTGCTTTGCACGTGTGACTAGTTGAGTTTGAGGTTGTCCTCAGGCTTGTGAATCCCTTGAGTTGGGCTGAGCAGGGCATGATGGAGACAACAGGGAGGGGTCCAGGGCTGCTGTCCCCTTCTGCACCATATGCAACCCCAGCCTTGTGGGAAGAACTGAGGAGGGGCAGTGTCCTGCACAAAGCTCCCCGCACCTATTGTCTCTGAGGAAGAAGTTACAGAATCAGTGGTTAATTTGTCCACATCTTAATTCTGACTTCATGTACTTTTCTTTTTAACTGTACATAATTGCACAAAATACACATCAGATTTTTCATGTCAGCCGTGTGAGAGTGTGCCATTGTTGGCATCTAGTACACTGAGGTGTAACATGCCCCCATCGCCTCTGGCTGGTTCCAGGACTTTTCCATCGCCCCAGAGGAGACCCCCTTGCCACCCAACAGTCCCTCTGAGTATCCCTCCTCTGCAGCTTCTGGAAGTCACCAGTCTGCTTTCTGTCCCTTAGCTCCCCTGCTCTGAACACTTATGTGAATGGAGCCATGCGCCGTGTAGCCTTTTGCGTCTGGCGTCTTGGCTCAGTTTGTTGTTTTCAGGGTCCATCCCCGTTGTGGCCCTGTCAGGACCTCGTTCCTTTTTGTGGACACCCCTTGCTTATCCAGTCACCTATTGATTGAAATGTGTGTTGTTTCTACCTTTTGGCTCTGGTGATCTACACTGCTGTGAGTGTTTGTGCACAAGCATTTGTTCGAGCCCATTTTCAATTCTTTTTAGTGTGTACCCAGGAGTAGAATTGCTGGGTCATTTGTTGATTCTCTGAGTTGCTGAGGAGCTGCCAGATTTTTTTTCAGAGCAGCCGCACGTTTTATATTCCCATCAGTAATGCACGAGGGTCGCGGCTTCTGCACAGGCTTGGTGACACTTGTTACTTGTTTTGGAGTCTGTTGTTGCCCTCCTATCTGGCTGTGGCCTTGACCAGTGTTTCTCCAATGACTCATGATGCCCAGCGTTTGTGCACATGCCTGCTGGCTCCGTGTGTTTTGACCTTTGCCTTCATACCTGGACACAGGTCTGTGTCTTAGACGCAGAGAACACTGATGCTGCTGTCATTGAGATGCTGCTGCAAACAGGATCACCTGGTGCCCTAAAGTCAGGGGCACAGGAACCCCACCACCAGCCGGGCTCAGCACTAGAGGGCAGAGTTGGAGCTGGATTGGGGCTCCACCTGCCCTCTCAGCTGGGTGCATTTGTGCAGAGCACAGACTGCCCAATTGGCCCCGCTTCCCTGAGCACTGAGTTCACAAGTGAGTAGGTGTCAGATCTTCATAGCGGAGGGCACTGAGGCCCTGAGAGGTGTGGCACCCCCCGTGGCTCCACCGCTGGTTATCAGCACCATGGGAGTACTCCAGACCCCCTTCTGGCACACTGGCCAGCTGGGAAGTTAATGGAATATATGAGATGAACTTTGCAGAGCCCTGAGAGAAACGGTGCTCAGAACACCATTCTGAGATGAGCTTCACGTCATTTTCTGTGGGGAGGTAGGGACTTGGGGTCATCCCTTGAGAAGAATGTGGCTCTTGGGGTTGTAGAGTAGGAATAGAGTATGTGTGAGTGTGTGCATGTACCTGTGTGAGTGTGCATGTGTGTGTATGTGTAATTGTGCGAGTGCCCATGTGTGCTTGTGTATGTGTATGTGCACGTGTTGAGGGGAGACACTGGTATCTCGTGGCACCACGTCCTAGCCATGGACTCCAGACTTACGGTGCTGCCCCACCAGATGCTGACACTCCTTACGGGCATGAAGGGCTTGCTGCGCTGTCTCTGTGGTTCTCTTTCCCTGTGCTCAGTGTCCCCAGTGCAGCCCTACACATGATGCAGCAGGGCCAGGCCTGGGCCCCCACCGATGCCCTCCTTGCCACTGTGCGAGCTGCCTTCTGCCCCAAGTCAGGCCAAAAGCCTTCTGCTACCCTCCTTGCCCTGATCTTCACTAGGTTTCTGCCTCTTGGATGTGGCTTTGAAATGGCCTGTGGAGACTTGACAGATGCCGTTGGCTCCTACCACCCTTAGGCCCCTGCTTGCTCAGAACTAAGGCTTGAGGGACATGTGAGGCTGTGACCCATGAGGCCTCCTTAGCCTCCTGGGGTCCCAGGACCCTCTCCGCACAGCCCTTCCCTGGCTGCTGCTGGCTGGCAAATGCTTGATAGTTTAGCAAATTCTTTCTCCCAATAAAGAGACCACACTCTGGAGGCCCAGAATTGCTTCGTATTCCCTTGGAGGACTCGACAAGCCCCTTCCCTTTGACTCTACAGCAGCCCCACATGGTGTAGCACCAGTGTGCCTGGAACACAGCAGGTTCCCCTTGGGTGTTTCCTCTCCGGTTTGGGTGACCAATTGTTGATAATGATGTAGACACCAATGTTTCTGCAGAGATAAAGTAGGGGCGATGCTGCTGTGAGGGGTGGCTCAAGGGGTCCTTGTGGCCTCAGGTAGGTGTGGGATAGAGGGGTCACAGCTAGCTGTCCCTAGCTGTGAGCACTGGGAACAGACAAGGCCAGAGAAAGGGCATCTGAAGCCACCTCCATCATTTATCGTGATGGTGATGATGGTGATGTCAATGGTGGTGATGGTGATAATAAAGACAATGATGACGATTGTGATGGTGTGGAAGTAGGGTTGATGGATGATTGATGGTAGTGATGGTGGTGATGATGATAGTGGTGGAGGTGGGGAGGATGGATAATTGATAGTGATGATGATGTTGGTGGTGGAGGTGGGGTGGATGGATGATTGATGGCAATGATGATGGTGATGATGATGGTGGTGGAGATGGGG
>NW_003852462.1:969356-973654 GCF_000181295.1 Otolemur garnettii
GGATTATCGATGGTGATGATGATGGTGAAAGTGGAGTGGATGGATGATTGATGGTGGTGATGATGGTGAAAGTGGAGTGGATGGATTATCGATGGCAGTGATGATGGTGATGATGATGGTGGTGGTGGAGATGGGGTGGATGGATGATTGATGGTGGTGATGATGGTGAAAGTGGAGTGGATGGATTATCGATGGCAGTGATGATGGTGATGATGATGGTGGTGGTGGAGGTGGGGTGGATGGATGATCGATGGTGGTGATGATGGTGATGATGATGGTGGTGGTGGAGGTGGGGTGGATGGATGATTGATGGTGGTGGAAGTGGATGTGGGGTGGATGGATGATTGATAGCAGTGATGATGGTGATAGAGGTGGATGTGGGTTGGATGGATGATGGTGATGGTGACGATGATAGTGGTGGAGGTGGGCATGGGGGTGGGTGGAGACTGTGGTAATGATGCATTCCCTAATACATCTTCTCTCTGCATTGTCTTCCCAAAAGCAGAGAAGAAAGCCTTTCCTCTCTTGCCTCCCCCTTCCCCAGGATGCCAGTGAAGAGTGTTCAGGAGCCTCATTAACACGCCCTGGTTTCTATTTCAGGACATCGACTGGGTACAGACAGAGAAGCACGTGTTTGAGCAGGCATCCAGCAACCCCTTCCTGGTCGGCTTACACTCCTGCTTCCAGACGACAAGTCGGTAAGGAAAAGCAAGGTGTTTCTGATGTTCTGCTTACTTAGGATTTGAAGCTCAGGAAGCATGTCTGGCCTGAGGTGTCAGCTGTCATCCGGGCAGTTCTCTGTGTTGCTCTCATTGGCTGGTATCATAGTAGATAAATTTAATAATCTGAACTTAAGGTATTTAATTCTGCTTATGAAATATTTACCAAATGCAGGCATTGAGTCAGGTGCTGGGGTTACCAGGTGAGTGAGAGAGGTAGACTTCTGAACTTAGGGATTCCTAACGACATGGATCCCCTCACGTTAGAACTAAGCCGTGTATACAGAACACACATTTGAGGTGTCTTTCTCCTGCTCCAGAGCTCCTCTGATTACTTTCCCAGTTGCTTCTGGGATAAAATCCAATTTCTATGCTTGTGGAAGAGGCCAAGTGTAAGCAGGCTCCAGCACACTCCTGGGAGCATCTCTCAGGATGTGTCGGGAGTGGTCTGGTGGGAGCCACTCTTGGGGGTACGAAATTCCTGTTACCTGCAAAAAATATCAGTCCTATTTTAAGAGTTTTAAAATCTTTCCTTTTTTTGAAACAGAATCTCACTCTGTTCCCCGGTGGCATCATAGCTCACAGCAACCTCAAACTCCTGGTTTCATGTGATCCTCCTGCCTCAGCCTCATGAGTAGCTGGGACTACAGGTGGCCACCACAGTGCCCAGCTAGTTTTTCTATTTTTAGTAGAGACGGGGTCTTGCTCTTGCTCAAGCTGGTCTCAAACTCCTGAGCTAAAGCAATTCACCCCCCTTTGCTGCCCAGATTGCTAGGATTACAGATGTGAGCCATTGCACCTGGCCTGAATAAATCCTTTTAATGACCTTTCTGAGTAATATTTAGGTCTTAGGTATCCTCCATGGATTGGGTGACTTTCACAGAACACCCTCATGTCAGGTGAGGGAGTGCAGGGTCAAGGTCAGGCCACGCCTGGCACGAGTGGCCTATGGACTGCATGGCCTCTGCCCACACTTGGGTGCCACAGGCAGCAGGCACAGCAGAGAGCAAGGCTGAACTCCCGTTCCAGGAGCACTTGGTTCAGAAACGAGCAGCCACAGCCAGTCGAGGTTACTGCAGAATTTCCAAAGCACACATTTCAGGGGCATGAAGATAAAAAGGCACATCTAGCCCTGCCCCCAAGTGTGAGTATCCCATTGGGATGGTGCCCTGGCCCCAACTGGCCAAGTGGAAATGCCGGGTGCTCAGGCCTGTGTTCTGAGTCTGTGTGTGTGTGTTGAGAGCTGCATATGTACATAGGAGCTGCTTCTAGTCTAAACACATACTTGAAAACCTCTTAGGTGACCTGTAGCCATTTCAGTGCTTGTGGAAATCGTCCTCCACCCCCACCCCCAATGTAGGGAGGGCAGGGGCATGGCGCTCACGTGCTACAGGACCACGCCAGACTCTGGCACTGGGGAAATGCGTGGACGTGGTCTGCCCGTCCCTCACTCACTCCCCACTCGCCAAGGATATTCCAGAGGCAAAGGGACATCTCTGGAGCCAGAGGAGCCTTGACCTAAAAACTGGTCAAGTGCCCTCAGCAGGGTATTTCTGGGAAATTGTGTGTGAACTTAATTTTGAAAATTGAATCTCATTAAGTGCGGGAAAGATCTTGTTAGTAAAAGGAACCACACAGTTGATTGTCTCAAGATGCATTGGGCCCTGTGAGTGGTCCAGTGGCATCCCTGGATGCCAGTTCTTGGTGTACGATGTGATGATGAAACCTGAAAGCCTGACACACACACCTCCGCAGCAGCCCCTGCGCTGTCCACTTAGAGGGCTAGAGGCATCAGACACACCATCCTGGGCCAGGACTCTCGGTCTGTGGTGGTGCCCATGCTAGAAACAGTCTGGGCTCTGACCCAGACTCCCACCAGCTCCATGTTTTCCCAGGTGTCCACCTCTGCCCAGCTCCACCGCTGGCCTGAGCCCCATCTGCCCTCCACTCCTGTGCCCCCTGAAGACAGGGTGGTGCCTTCACTCCTGGGCCCCCTGCCCTTCCCTTCCTGGGGTCCACCTGGACACAGTGGCCAAGAGCTGTCAACTACCAGACTATCACCACATGATTCCTCACCTGTCCCCCTCACCCCTGGCCTGGACACCTGCCTGCCTACATCAGCCCCTCTCTGACTCCAGGGAGTCCCCACAGCTCTTTGCCCCCCACCCCGTGTTCCATGCAGGCTTCTGTGAGAGGGAATTTCCTGGGAAGCATCCAGTCCGGAATGGCTTCTTGCCAACCCCTTGTCTAAGAGAGGCTGACTCTGCTGCAGAGAGTTCCTCCTGCCATCACCCCTCTCTCCTCAGGTTGTTCCTGGTCATAGAGTACGTCAATGGGGGGGACCTCATGTTCCACATGCAGAGACAGAGGAAGCTGCCGGAGGAGCACGCCAGGTGGGTGCCGGGCCAGGTGGGAGCCAGGCCAGGTGGGAGCTGTGACAGGTGGGCTCAGGCCACGTGGTGTAAGCAGGCACGGGGACCTTCTTTAGGAGGTCAGTAGTGAATTGAAAGTTTAAAGGGACAAGTGGCAAAGAGGCATTATCATCTCTCACAATGTTACAAATTTCAAAATTTGGGTGTGTCTGAATCATAGTGCCTCAGAAACAGCCCACTGGACCCCAACCCTCTAGACAGAATTGTATCTCATGGAGGGAAAGTGGGGTTTTGTGGGGTTGTTTTATCGTTATAATGGCCCTGCCTTGGTGTATCTTCCCTGTTTTCAGAATAGGAAGCTTTTAACTTACCAAGGGGTATGAAGCGTAACAGGTGTTTTCTCAGCATTGGGAGAAAATTGTCACAACTTTTCTTTTTTTGTTTTTTTCACTCTGTCACCCAGGCTAGAGTGAGATAGAGTCATCGTATCTCACAGCAACCTCAAACTCCCAGGCTCAAGCAATCCTCCTGCCTCAGCCTCCTGAGTAGTTGGGCCTACAGGCACCTGCCACGATGCCCGGCTATTTTTTCTATTTTTAGTAGAGATGGGGTATCAATATGTTGCCCAGACTGGACTTCAACTCCTAGCCTCAAGCGATCCTCCTGGTTGCCTCCCAGAGAGCTGGGATTACAGGAGTGAGCCACCATGTTTGGCCACACAGTTTCTCTTTAAAGTGACTTTGAAGGACATCTGTCCTTTCTTTTCACCTCTGATGTCACCCACCAGTGTCCCCACCACCCTGCCCACAGCCTGGGGCCTCCTGGGTGCCTCAGGGGCTTGTTAAGGTCCAGCCTTGCCTACTGCCCACAGTTTTCCCTTTTCCTCACTTAAAAAAAAAAAATCCATGCAGTTCTGTGAGTCACCTTGAAATCAAAAACAGCACACAGCCCACATACTTAATTTTTTTTAATTGTGGGAAAATACAACATGCAACTCCTTGTTCTAATGACCAGGCACAAGGGCTCAGGACGTTCCTACCATCATCTCCAGGTCACTTCCACTTCTGTCCTCCTCAAATGAAACACTGTCCCAGCTTGGCACCCAGCTCAGTGGTTAGGGTGCTAGCCACATGTACCAGGCCTGGTGGGTTCTATCCCAGCCCAGGCCTGCTAAACAAACAAACAAAACAACCAAAAAAAAAAAAAA
>NW_003852462.1:973674-975918 GCF_000181295.1 Otolemur garnettii
AGCCAGGCATTGTGGCAGGCACCTGTAGTCCCAGCTACTCAGGAGGCTAAGGCAAGAGGATCACTTGAGCCCAGGAGTTTGAGGTTACTGTGAGCTATGACATCTCAGCACTCTACCCAGGGTGACATAGTGAGACTCTGTCTCAAAAGAAAAAAAAAAAAGAAAAGAAACACTGTCCCCTGAAACACTGACCACCACCCCCAGACCCCTGCCCCCTCCTACTTCTGTCTCTGTGGACATGATGGTTCTGGGACCACGTGTGAGGGTCTCACGCTGTGTGTCCTTTGTGTCTTGCTGGTGGCACTGAGCATAACATCCACAAGTCACCCGTGCCCTAGCGTGTCAGGATTCCCTTCCTTTCTAAGGCTGAGTGGTAAATACCCTGTTATATGTTTGGACCATATTTGGTCTGTCCTTCCGTGCATCAGTGGACACTGGGGTTGCTTCCACCTCTGGCTGTGTGGACGGTGCTTCTGTGAACGGTGTACAGGTGATCTCTGAGACCGTGGCCAGCTCTCTGGGGTAGCCGCCCAGATCCATTGCTGCCACAACCCTCCTCGGTTTTTCTGAAGAGCAGCCGTGCTGATTCCCATGGGGCTGCACCATTCCCGTTCCTCCAGCAACTCCCGACAGGTTCCGTTTCTCCACCTCCTTCAGCCTGTTACTTTCTGTTTTCTTGATGGGGCAAGATGGAATCTCCTCATAGTTCTGGTCTGCATTTCCCTCTGTGTTGAGCATCCATTTGCATCTTGTGGCCACACACACTTGATTTTTAAACCCTGTACCTTGTCCTTGGGAGGACCCATAGTAGGAGGCCGGCAGGGCGGGCAGGTTCCTTCGGCTGGAGCTGGAGCCTGTGCAGGTTCCGTGCCACCCACTCTGCTGACAGTGTGGTGTTGTCCCTGCCCCAGGTTCTATGCTGCTGAGATCTGTATCGCTCTCAACTTCCTGCATGAGAGAGGGATCATCTACCGGGACCTGAAGCTGGACAATGTCCTCCTCGATGCCGATGGGCACATCAAGCTGACAGACTACGGCATGTGCAAGGTGGGCAGCTCTGGCCAGACAGCGCTGAGGTGGCCAAGACTGGCCCCTCCCTCCCACTGTGGGAGTGTGTCTGCGACCCCGCCCTCCTGGCAACTCTGTCCCCACAGGAAGGCCTGGGCCCCGGTGATACGACAAGCACCTTCTGTGGAACCCCAAACTACATCGCCCCTGAAATCCTGCGGGGAGAGGAATATGGTGAGGGCCATGTGGCACACAGGGCAGGTGTGGTGGAGAATGGCTGGCCCTCAGAGCAGGGAGGGTGGGAGGCAGGTCCTGCCTGGGGCCCACTCTGCCAAGGGCCTGAAACAAGGGCTCAGAGTCCCTGCCCTGCCACCTGGGGAGCTGTGTGGGTCACTCACAGGCACCCTGACTCCCTCTCCAGCCCCATGTTAGAACCGGCCTGTCCTCCTGTGCCCATTCCAGTGTGCTGGTGCAGGATGCAGGTGGGGCCCCAAGAGGAGCCCAAGGGCAGGGCGGGGGAAGATGCAGGTGGGGAGCCTGTCTCGGTGCAGCTGTGGGGGGAGCCAGGTACAGCCCTGATGGTAGAGTGTCCCTCAGGCCCCAAACCCCCTTGGCAGGAGGGCACCCCGCAACCCTTCTTCCTGCTGTGGTGTGAAATAGGGAACAGGAACACAGGGTGCATCTGTGTGTGCCTTGCATGCCGCACTCATGTGCATAGACGTATGTGCATGTGCTGTGCACCTGTGTGTTCCTGTGTCTGGGTACACCCAGCTTTACGTCTTGGTGTTTCCAATGAAGTGCATCATAAACATGTATTCAAGTGTTTTGCACATTTTCTTTGCCATTAAAATGGGCTCAGGGTAGGCAGTGTGGGCATTACCCACTGGGGTGACTGGGCTACTGGGAAGCTGCTCCCATGGAGTCACTCTGTGGCCAGAGGAGATTGGCAGTCAGGAGCAAAGATGGAACGCAGCCCACATCTCATGCAGTGAGGAGCCGGCTGGTGACCGTCCTCCAGCAAACTAAAGTCAGAGTCCCCCATTTCCCTGTGCACTAAAATACAGTCCCAGCAGATTGACTATTTGAATGTGAAAAAAAATCAAAATAATGATTGTAAAAGAAAATACAGGAAAGCAGATGGCACCTGTAGCTCAGTGGGTAGGGCACCAGCCCCATATAACGAGGGTGGCAGGTTCGAACCCAGCCCCAGCCAAACTCCAACAAAAAATAGCCGGG
>NW_003852462.1:976091-982990 GCF_000181295.1 Otolemur garnettii
GCGCTTGTGGCTCAGAGGACTAGGGCGCTGGCCCCATATGTCAGAGGTGGCGGGTTCAAGCCCAGCCCTGGTCAAAAACTGCAAAAAAAGAAAGAAAGAAAGAAAGAAAATACGGGAAATTATTTTTGTCATCTCAAGCTAATCACGTTAAAGCAGATGTGCAGAAGGTCAGTTTTACATATGTATGGAGGGTGGGGGCAGAGATGCTCCAAGCAGAATCAGAGGCCCACTGACACCCAGAAACCTACCCAGTGGTTAGTTAGAACAGTTCTGTAGCAGGAAAGAAGGGGAGGCCAGGCCACCCAGAAGGAGGCACCAGGCCCATCCCCAAGGCACAGGGACCCAGCCTTGGCACTTGGCTGTGCTGCACACCATTGCCTGGCGCTTGTAGCACCCTCTGTGCTAATTACACTCACGTCAACCCCACCTGCCCAAGCTCACCAAACACAGGCTGGCCTTGCCTCGGCCCGTGTAGCTACATGTCCAGCATGACAGCTATGTGCTCCCCCCCAGGGTTCAGCGTGGACTGGTGGGCACTGGGGGTCCTCATGTTTGAGATGATGGCGGGACGCTCTCCGTTTGACATCATCACCGACAACCCAGACATGAACACAGAAGACTACCTTTTCCAAGGTGCGTGGCTGACCTGTGTGTTCAGCGCCCCGTTGCCTTGGAGGTGTGTCTTCTCCCTTCCCCAAGTTGTGGGCAGGGCCCAGGCTGGCAGGTGCAGTCTATGGAAAGCCCCTCGAGATATTTGGGAAGAGGGTGGCCGTGCAGTGGGGCAATGGAACTCCCCCACTGTGGGTCTGGGGAAAGAGAGCCCATCTGATTTAGTCCCCGCTCTCTGCGCTGGGCAGGGCTGTGCCTAGCCAGACACCTGTTCCCAGAGCAGGGCCCCTTTGGGACGTGGGGTCCTGGTTGCCCCTGAGGTTCCCTCTGGTGGCCAGTGTGCAGGGGCGTCCATGTATCTGTGACAGCGGACGGAGGGGGCTTTTGTGCAGTCACACAAAACATGCAGCCACGTGTACCCAGGAGGCCCCAGGGAGGACTTGGCAGGTCTTGGGGTCGTGGATCTTGCAGGGGTATGGATAGGGAGCTCGAGGGTCACAAGTCAGGGGGCCCGGCAGGCCACTGGGCAAAGCGGATGCACACAGCCGTGTTCTTACCAGGCTCCTGTCCTTGTAGTCATCCTGGAGAAGCCGATCCGGATCCCGCGATTCCTCTCCGTCAAAGCCTCCCATGTTTTAAAAGGATTTTTGAATAAGGTACTCGCCTTCAGCCATGGTGACAAGTGTGGTCTTTGTGGTTTCAAGAGCTTTTTCTTAACCATGTTGGCAGGGAAGGGGTTCACCCGTCACATATCCAGTGAGCAGGTTTAAATTTCTGCTTCTCTATTTGAGTCCTGCATTCTAGAAATCATCCATTTTTATTCATACTTAACTAAATAAAATAATGAGAAATTATGCCCAAGAAGAACTGAATGAAGAAGCTTAACGCTGGGGGAATGAGTTTCCAGTAAAGGGAATGAGTGTCACCAGGCAGGTCAGAGCATTAGGCCTTCCCGGGTGGGAGCAGGGTCTCCCTGCCAAGGGGGCACAAACCAGGGGCTTCTTTGCTTGGGGCTGACTTGTCCTTATTTGCACTCTAACCCCCAGGACCCCAAAGAGAGGCTTGGCTGCCGGCCACAAACTGGATTTTCTGACATCAAGTCTCACGCCTTCTTCCGCAGCATAGACTGGGATCTGGTAACGCATCACAGCTATTCACACTGGGTAGCTGGGACCACAGGCATGCACCACCACACCGGCTGGTTTTTGTTTTTTTTTAATTCTTTGGTTTGGGGGTATGTTTTTGAGACAGTCTCACTCTGTCACCCTGGGTAGAGTGCTGTGGCATCATAGCTCACAGCAACCTCAAACTCCTGGGTTTGAGCAATCCTCTTGCCTCAGCCTCCGCAGTAGCTGGGACTACAGGTATGTATCTCCATGCACAGCTGTTTATTTTTCTATTTTTAGTAGACATGGGGTCTTGCTCTTGCTTAGGCTGATCTCAAACCCCTGAGCTCAGTTAATCTACCTGACTCAGCCTCCCAGAGTGCTGGGATTACAGGCATGAACCACTGCGCCCAGCCTCTGGGCTAATTTTAAAAAAATTTTTATGGAGACAGGATCTCGCTATGTTGCTCAGGCTGGTCTTGAACTTCTGGGCTCAAGCAGCCTCCTAAAGTACTAGGATTATGGGGCCAAGTCACCATGCCCAGCCTCCTTTTTCACTCTTCATCAGAAGATATTTCATACTGACATAAAATACAGATCACTTGTGAAGGAAGGGAACATCTGTGTCCCCACAGCCCTGCCTGGGGTGTGGCCTGCCCTCACCCAGCCCCTACCCTGCCCCACAGGGTGCTCCACACACTGCTCTGCCTGCCAGGACAGCCCCATCCCTCCTCTGCTCTGGCATCATGTCAACGGTAGAAAACAAATGGTGTCACCCTCCCCCTGGTGACCTGGCCGTGGAGGCTGCTGGTGATGTAGCCCCTCAGGCACCACATACCTGACCTAGCCTTATTTGGGGAGAATTTGTCTATTTCTGTAATATCCTAATTTCTTCTACCGATGTCATTAGTAGAATTTATGTTTCTTTTATAGGTCTTTAAAAAGGGATTTTTTAAAATATTCCATTCCCAGTCTGGTTTTTGTTGTAGTTGGTATCTGTGACCACTCCAGGCCCCAACGTGGAGTGGCAGGCTGGGGAGCAGAGGCAGACCACAGCCCCTTTGATGTCCTGGGCCCTCTTCCCCTGCCAGGCAGGGCCATACCCTGGTCCAGTTTCTTGGACAGGGATGGCCACACAGGTGGGGCATGTCAGAGCTAGAGCTCTCTCTGGTCCCCCAGAGGGCAGGTGGCAGCCCCCAGGCGACCTGGTGACATAGCAGGCACTAGGCTGCTCTGGTCTGCACTTACTATCCAGCCTGGTGTGGCTGGCATGGAAGGCAGCTGACTGGATGTGACGTCCTCCTGCCCTCCAGCGTGCTTGGCAGTGGCTCTACAGGTGGGGCGGAGTCCCTCCTCACAGGTCAGCCTCAGTTGAAGAACGAGCAGTCCTATTACAGGAGCAGGGTCTGCACCCAGGATATAAGAGCAAGTGTTGCCATCCTGGGTGCTGACCCAGGACACCTGGGCCTGGGCACCTTAGAGCAGAAGTTGGACTCACTGCCACAGGCTAGGAGTCTGAGGTCAAGGTGCTGAGAGGTGTGGTATCCTCATGGGGCAGGAGAGGGTATCCACCCCTAGGCCTCTTCTGGCAGCAGGAGCCATCTGTGGGCAGGGCCTCCGTGGGGTTCATCCAGCACCAGTGTGGGCAGGGTGCCCTGGCTTGAGTCCCAGCACCTTTCTGATCAGGGCCCCAGATGTGTTTGGCTGGTTAAGTGGCAGTAGCCACTCCAGGCACAGACCCCAGGATGTCATGGAGGCTTTGTGGCCAAGGTTCCTGTGTCATCCCTGAGATGCGGCCAGCACAGCCTGCACTTCAGGCATTTTTCAGCTCAAGTAGAATTTTTCTTTTTCTTTTTTTCTTTTTTTTTTTTTTTTGAGACAGTCTCACTATATTACCCTCAGTAGAGTGCCATGGCGACACAGCTCACAGCAACCTCAAATCCTGGGCTTAAGCGATTCTCTTGCCTCAGCCTCCCAAGTAGCTTGGACTACAGGCACCTGCCACAACGCCCAGCTGTTTTTTTGTTGCTGTTGTTTAGCTGGCCTGCGCCGGGTTTGAACCTGCCACCCTCAGTGCACGTGGCTGGCGCCGTAACCACTGTGCTACGGGACTCAGCCCCAGCTAGTTTTTCTATCTTTAGTAGAGATGGGGTCTCTCTCTTGCTCAAGCTGATATTGAACTCCTGAGCTGAAGTAATTCTCCTGCCTCGGCCTCCCAGAGTGCTGGGATTATAAGTGTGAGTCCCCACACTCAGCTCAAGTAGAATTTTTCTGACTGTGGTTATGTTCTGCATTTTTAAGAAAAAAATTGGCATTTAAATCCGAGGTAGGAGATGCTGTTTCTTCCTATTTGATTTAAGTACATGCAAAAAACTGACTGGTGCATTGTGCTGAGCTGCCCCTTCTCACATTGTCTTTCCAAGCTGGAGAAGAAGCAGGCCCTCCCTCCCTTTCAGCCGCAGATAACCGACGACTATGGACTGGACAACTTTGACACGCAGTTCACCAGCGAGCCCGTGCAGCTGACTCCCGATGACGAGTAAGTCTGTAGGCTGGGGGCCAGGTGAGGGTCAGGGCGTCCTGTCCCTCACTGTCAAATGCCCAGGCAGAGCGTCTAGGGAGTGTCTAGGGCGTCCTGTCCCTCACTGTCAAATGCCCAGGCAGAGCGTCTAGGGAGCGTCTAGGGCGTCCTATCCCTCACCATCAAATGCCCAGGCAGAGCATCTAAGGAGAGCCCCATGCAGGCCCAGCACCTTGGGCTGCTGGACAACTGTCCAGCTTGTAGCCCTATGGTAGGAGTCGGCCCTAGGTGCGGAAGGGGAGCAAGCCCCGGCTCCCGCTCTTCCTCTGTCTCACTTTGCTTGCAGGGACGTCATCAAGAGAATCGACCAGTCTGAGTTTGAAGGCTTTGAGTACATCAACCCATTACTGCTGTCCACCGAGGAGTCCGTGTGAGGGCATGCGTCTGTGTCGTGGACGCACGTGACTGACCCTTTAACTTTACCCTTAACCACAGCATATGCATGCCAGGCTGGGCACAGGCTCCAAGGGCAGCCTGGGAGGGACGCGTGCCTCTGAGGCCACAAAGGGAAGCGTCCAGCGGGCACTTCTCGGAGCAGAACATTCTCTCGAATCTGGGCCCGGACAGGCTGGCTTAGTGCTGGAGGAATTTGCTGCCTGTGCCTGTGTCTCGGAGGACCCAAGGTGACCCTGTCAGAGGGCGCTGTCACACAGTTTTGAAGGTGCACATTTTCGGCAGAAAACAGAACTCGATGCACTGACCTGCTCCACCAGGAAAGTTAGCTTGTAATGTCCCGAGGAATAAAATGTACCGGTGATGTCGAAGCTTCCCTCTGATGCCTTTTTTCCGTGAGTGGCACCTGCCCCGTCCCAGACGCACCCACATGTGAGGAGGAGCCATGTTTATGAGCAGTCAGAGTGTGGGGTGGGGGCAGGGGTTTAAGTGCCTACAGGGACACACTGCAACGAAGAATTTTTATGGATTCGGAACATTTTCTAAAGCCCGGTAAGTTCCTGTTGTTAATATTTAACAAGTATTTTCCCACCGAGCGTGTGGCTGGCCGCCTCGGTCTGAGGATGGATGACACCTTAACCAGATGGGCAGCACTGGTCCTGACCGGCTCGTGGGACTGAGGAGGGAAATTGGATTATAGAGATTCTAAAACATTGCTTACCAAAGCACCAGTAGACCAAAAAGAGAAAAATTGAAAACGAAATCTGCACAAAATATATTTCTGAAAACACTGAGCAGTGCCTCCATGATGTCTTGTGTTATGTATTAGATTTTTGGAAAATATTTTTATCAGTAATACAATACTCAGAATTGGGAAATTTTAAAAAGATATGTGTATGGCGGACTCCAGCCTTAAAGTCAGACAGTGAATCTAGGATACCGACGGTCATGCTGACCTTCCTGGTAGCACACACCTGCACTGACAGTCACACCTGTCACTCCCTCATCCTCCCAGGGGAAGGGACAGCTGCACAGAGCTAAACTAAAGGCTCTCTAGAAAGTCAGTTACTGGGGTTTCAGTAAGCTCTTCACATCAGGTGTGGCAGGAGCCATCTTCTGAGCTCCCCTGGGAGAGGGGGTCACATTGTACCATGACAGGGCCCCTTGTCCCTCTGAGCCAGATCTAGTGTGTGCACATGGAAATGGCACCGTCGCCCTGGCCTGGGCACAGAGGCCCCGAGCCTCCTTGAGGGTGGTGTGAGGCCCAAGTGCCATGCCAGGGCTGCCTCACTCCTCCTGGGAGTTGGTGTTTGGCAGAGGAGGTAACAGTAAAAAAAAAAAAAAAAAAGCAAGGAGGCTGATGCTGTCAGGTCCTGCCTCCATCTCCCGACACTCAGGTTCTCAGAGTACTGGCCATGCCAGGCACTGAACAGGATGTGGTAGATTCGTACCCCCAGATCCTGGAGTGCTGGGATGAGAACACCAGGTGCTCTTCTGACCCCTCATCTCAGCTGCCAAAGGCCTGCTGGGCGATGCAGGTATCTGCCCCCCACCCAACTTGGGTTTCAGGGCAGCATAGCTGTGTTCGCAGAGCTTGGGGATACCCTCCAACCAACACCCCAATTCCAACCGGTAGAACTTAACAGCAAGGACTGAGGTAGGAACTGCAGAGCAGGGCCCTGGGTCAGCCACTGGATCTTGCCAGGTGGCCCAGCCTGGCATGGTGACATCCAGGAGGCCAGTCCCTGGTCTGAGGGGTTGTGGGGAACAGAGGAAGGGGCCCCAGGCATGAATAGCCAACTGTCTTCCACAGCCCCCTCCTCCTGACGGGTCCCTGCAGGGCCCCAAGACCTTGTTTGGATCCTGCAGTGCTGCCCAGGTAGTCTTGGGTCACCTGTTGGGTCACTCACGTGCAGTTTATAAGTGACATTGTGCCCATCAGAAGGGGAGACTTCCACACAGTAATTTGTTTTATAAATTAAAAGAAAGCGGCTCAGCGCCTATAGCTCAACGGGCTAGGGCGCCAGCCATGTACACCTAAGGTGGCGGGTTCAAATCCCCAGCCCGGACCCGCCAAAACAACAATGACAGCTGCAACCAAAAAATAGCCGGGCGTTGTGGCGGGCGCCTGTGATCCCAGCTACTTGGGAGGCGGAGACAGGAGACTCGCTTGAGCCCAGGAGTTGGAGGTTGCTGTGAGTTGTAATGCC
>NW_003852462.1:983542-1009630 GCF_000181295.1 Otolemur garnettii
GGCGCCTTAGCCAGTTGAGCTATAGGCGCCGAGCCGGCATTTGTGTTCTTGAACATTTATTAAAGACGTTAATGAAAATTCTTATATTGTTATTATTTTTGTTAAAAGTGTTTTGAAGAAGTAAAGGTTTTTGGAGCCATTTTCTTAAATGGACTTTAATTTGCTTAGAGCAGTTTTAGATTAGCAGCAAAACAGAATGCGTTCCCAATCAACACCCCCCAGAGGGTGCACCTGTCACAGTGATGACCCTACCCTGACATGTCACCCCACCCTGAGACCACAGTTCACATCAGGCTTCACTGCTGGTGACATAGCCTGTGGGACTGGACAGACGTGCAGTGACACTGACCCACCACCCCTCACACGTCTCGCTGTCCTGCCAATGCCCTGTGCCCCTCCCAACCTGGAGACTCGGGTTTCTTCACTGTTGCCAGTTTTGCCTTTTCCAGAATGCCAGAGTCAGAGCCGGGCAGTGGGGCTGTCAGAGTGGCCTCCCCCAGTTAGTAATGTGCTCCCCCCCCCCGCCCTGTGGCTGTCAAGACATTTTTTTTGTTGTTTATTTTTGAGACAGGAGCCTCAAGCTATCCCCCTGGGTAGAGTGCTGTGGCATCACAGCTCACAGCAACCTCCAACTCCTAGGCTCAAGCGATTCTCCTGCCTCAGCCTCCTGAATAGCTGGGACCACAATGCCTGGCTGTTTTTTGGTTGCAGCCATCATTGTTGTTTGTCAGGCCCAGGCGGATTCGAACCCGCCACCTTGGGTGTACGTGGCTGGCGCCTTAGCTACTTGAGCCACAGGCGCCTAGCCTGTCAAGACATTTTGAAGATGCTTGAAAGGAAAATAGGGATTGGTTTTCTAGGTATTACTCAAGTTTTCACATGGCGCCTGTCCCTCCCCCTGGCTGGTGCCCTGGACCCTGCAGGCGCCAGTGACTGGCACTGAGCAGCCCCAAGCCCAGCCAGACAGCACTGGAAGGAGGCCCTGCAGAGATGCATTTGCCCCATCTCCCACCCACACTGTCAGCCTCAACAGGACGGGACCGTCTGCTGCCAGTCCTCCTTTGAGAAGAAGCTGCTTCCGAGTCTTGCCAGTCAGTGCTGAGGTCCCAGAGCCCCTGACAGTGTGTGTCAACTCCAATACCAGTCAGGCTCTGGGGCCACTTGTGGACTGTGGGCAGCCCCTGCTCACAAGGTGGAAGAACCCTGTGACCCAATCGTGAGGCACCACCCATCCCCATGACTTGATATGTCCCAAGGGCCCCTTCTGACACCATCCCCTTGGGGTGATGAGGACTTGAGGGACACAGACATATGACAGCACAGTGACAGTGCCCTCAACTGGCAGCCATACAAGGAATGGGCACTCTCTTTGGGGAATTAACAGCGTGAGATGTGAGCCAACCTTATCTGTCCTTGTGGCTGGAAAAAAACACTGCCCCGAGCTAGTCTGCCCGGCCCACACAGGATGGCTGCTGCATCTGTGAGGAAAAGGGGTTCCACACGTAGTCTCAGCTCTCACTGTGGCGAAGCCCAGTTTCAGGCTGGAAGAGACACGACTGACAGTTTACATGTGCACATCTCAGAGCAGGACTCTGGTGGGGAGTGAGGCTGCATGCTGCCCTGGTGGGGGCTCTGAACACCCTGATGCTCACCACACATCTTCAGTGCTTTCTGCCAAGCACTGAGCAAGGTGGACGTCTATGTCCAGCTGGGTCAACCTGCGGGAAGAAGAGACACAGTTGCTCAGCCACCCCTTGTGCAGAGTCAATTGCAGCAAGGGCACCACCTGGCCAGGCACTTCACTGCCCCTCCACGCCCCACCCTTGGTGAAAGGAGGGGCCCCTACAAGCCTAGGTGACACACTGACTGTAACCACCTCTCCCAAACCCTTCTCCAAGTTGAAAGTTCTCCGCAGGCACAGTGTTTGAGCCCCCCAGGGAGTCTGGCACCCACTGGGCTTGGAGCCAAGGGAATTGGCAGATGAGGCCTGACAGTGTCTGGTCTTAGGGTCTAGGATGGGCTGTCCTCACCCCTGCCTGCAGCAGCAGGACACTAAGGGGTTCTAGATCACCAAGCAGCCAAGGCAGAAGGTTTCCTACAGAAATCCCTCCCATTCCCAGCCTGGACAGGCAAGGTAGGAAGGTAGTGTCCCTGCCAGGCAGAGCTACCACTGTCTTACAGGAAGCAGAAAGGCAGACGTGGGTGGTGGTCCTGCAGCTCAGGACTGAGCCCACTGTGGACTGGGCCTGCTGTCGGCCCCTGGGCATCCGGACAGGCAGGCACTCTCCAGCCCTAACTTCATCTGGCCCCATTAGCAGCCCAAGGAAGGGAGTCAGGAATGACTGTCCCCAGGCTCCGGCAAAGCAAGGTGAGCTTGAGGCTGGTAAACCATTAGCTCCCAGCTGTGACCCCAAGGGGGCAAAACCAGGGCACTTGATAGTGCTGCTGAGACCATGCCCAGAACTGTGGGCAACAGCAGCCAAGATGGTGGGCTGCTGGAGGCCAGGTGGTCAGAGTGACTGTCCCTTGGACACCACTGCTGCCGCCCCCCCACCGCACCAGTAGCCAGGTCTACCAAGCCATCAGCACCAAGCCTTCCTACATCTGCCTGCCAGCCACTGTACCCCAGACTCTGCTCTGGATCATTCCTTGTGGCTTAGCCTGTCCACACGGCCACTGTAGCTCTCAGCTGCCTCCTTCAGATCATGGCCAGAGGTCCCCACCTGCACTGTTAAAGCAGGATTCTGACAACTCCTGGTGCCGCTCTGTGGCCATCAGCTGCCCTCTTGGCATGGGCAGAGCCCACTCAGTACAGTCTCATGTCCCCGAGAGCCACTCAGCTGGTCAGAGACTTTCAGGCTTCAGCCCCGCCTTGGAAGCAGCCCCTCCTTCCACATGCTCTCAGCCAGCTACCAGAAGGTTCTAAAATCTGGGCCTAGGCCATCTTATCCAGGGGTATGTTTCCAGGCGGTATCCCTCAGTGGGGGTCCTTTGAGAATCTCAGGGGCTTCTGCCCAGAGAGTGGATTTCTCTCTAGGGCTTCCAACAGGATCTTCTCAAGTTTCTTTTGTTGGGTTAGAATCAAGAGGACTCACTCCCTTCAAAACATTTATCATGACCTATAAGTGACCGGTGTTTGCAGCTTACAACATTCACAAAACATGCAGTGCTGTGTGCCTTGTGCCCTGGACGTAGCTCCAGCTGACCACTGAGCCCAACTTATGTGGCTATGGCTTCACCCGCAAGGGACTCCACATGGGGAGAGCCACCCCCGCCCCACCAAGCTGTCTAGACATGAATGCAGATGGGCAGTAGCACAGTCCAGGGTACTTTCTGGGTTCACTTCCAACACTGGCCCTTAAGGGCTTGGTTCCCATGAAGTGTCACTCTTTATTAGTCTGGGGATTTCATTTCTCTGGTCCTCTCCTGTAGGTTTTGTTCTGTATACTTAGATAACTAACTGGATCATTTTGTGCTTTTGTTTTGATTTGTTTTTTGTTATCCTTAGCTGCTAACTTTAGAATCCATTCCCTTCACCTTCCCTAGCTATTTTTGCTTCTAGAAGACCAGTAACATAGGGCATAGCTTAAGTACCCAGTCTTCTGGCCACATGAAATCTAAAACCTACCACCTATTTGGCTTAACCACCTCATTAAGAACTTCTCAAGTGCACTCAACCTCTCCTGACCCCACACCCTGTTGACTCTCAGCAAGAAGCCCCAGGGCCCATAAGACACCAGGCCTACACATTGGCAGTTTGTGCTTAACCTCTCAGCAAAACTGGGTTTCATCCCCCTATTTAAAAAAAAGGTATAAAAATATGTATTGGGGCTTGGCACCCGTAGTTCAGCGGCTAACACACCAGCCACATACACCGGAGCTGGTGGGTTCAAATCAAGCCTGGGCCTCCTGCCAAACAATGACAACTACAACCAAAAAAAAAAAAAAAAAATAGTCAGGCATTGTGGTGGGCACCTGTAGCCCCACATACTTAGGAGGCTGAGGCAAGGGAATCGCTTAAGTCCAAGAGTTTGAGGTTGCTGTAAGCTGCGATGCCACGGCACTCTACCCAGGGTGATGTAGTAAGACACTGTCTCAAAAAAAAAAAAAAAAAATATATATATATATGTATATATATGTATTGGATTTTAAAAATAAGGAAAAGCATCTCCAGACAAAAAAGACACGGTCTTCCTTTTAAAACCTACTACCAGTGGCAAAGTATTCATGTGGCTATTTAAATAGGAAACTGCAATAACCCACAGCCTGGCTTGGCCCTGGAGGCCACCTCTGGGCCTGGGGATGCTAGCCAGGAAGGGCAAGGTAGACCCTGGTCAGAGCTCCCTATACGGGCCTTAAGCCTATACACAGGGCCTCAGAAGGTAGAAAGTAGGTGGATCCCCAAACCAGTTAACAGCCAGTCACGCATTATGCCCCCTGGACAGTCACGCATTATGCCAACTTTCTGTGAATCAGACACAATTTTAAAGGCACCCTCTAGGCTGGGACTGGTACTCATGCTAGTAATCCCAGCACTCCAGGAGGCCAAGCCAGGGAGATCTCTTGAACTCAGGAGTTTAAGATCAACCTGATCAAGAATGAGACCAAGTCTCTACTAAAAATAGAAAAACTAGTCAGGCGTGGTAGTGGGTGCCTGTGGTCCCAGCTACTCTGGAGGCTGAGACAGGCAGAAGCTGTGAGCTAGGCTGATGCCACAGCACTCTAGCCTGGGGCAACACAGTGATACTCTTGTCTCAAAAAAATGATAAATAAATAAATAATAAAAGGTACCCTCTAAGACTGGGCCCAGTGGCCCACACCTGTAATCCTAGCACATTGGGAGGTCAAGGCAGAACTGCTTGATCCCAGCAGGTGCTGGTCCTTGCAATGAACTACGATGACCCACTGCACTTCCTCAGGGCAACAGAATAAGACCCTGTCTCAAAACAAAGAAAACTAACATAAAAGGTACTCTCTTAGCTTTCCACATGGGGCTGGAGTCGCTAGGCAGAGGGGAATGGGAGAGCTCACTCACTCCGGGGCGAAGTCCTTCTGGCACATCGGGCAGCTCTGCAGGGCCAGGGCCCCCTCCACAGCCGACTGCTCCTTGGCGGTGGGGGTCCCCCTGGGTCTAGGCGCAGGGTGTACTTGAGGGGACCTGGTGGGGGACTCCGGGCGTCTTCCTGCCCCGCAGAGAGGCCCGTGGGAGTGGCCTGAGCCCGCCGGGGCCGGTGGAAAGGGCGTCCAGGAAAAGGTCTTGGGTCCGACCGTGAAGACCTCGGGGGGCGCCGGGCGCTCTGGGCTGCCCCTGGACTCCTGCAAAACAAGGGGTCGTTGGGCCTTGCCCAGGAGTACCAAGGCTCCTCCCGGGCCTGGAGACCCCACCACTACCCCCCGCGGGTTCTGGTGGGCGCACCTGGCCGGGGAAGGTAGGCAGCGGCGGCAGCTCGCCATCCAGGGTCAGATTTGGGCTCACAGTGCGCAGCAGCTCGATCCAGAGCCGCTCGCTCTCGCTGTTGCCCTCCAGGAGAAACCAGGGACGGCCGCTGTGGGGCCTGGGGCGACAGGGAGTGGGGTAGGCGATCAGCAAGGGAAACTCGGGAGGCCGCTGGGGGTGGGGTACGCGGGGTTGAGGCCCGGAGCTCAGCCTCGGAGAGGCCTGGAGACGCGCCGGGAGCTGACGGCGCGGAAGAGAAGGGGGGTCCAAGAAGCACGTGGGAGCGTGACTTGGCCTCAGCTCGGCCGGGGACGCCAGGCCCTCAAGCTGGCCGCACCCCGTGCCTCCCCCGCCCTGACAGCGCCCCCAGTCCCAGCCTCACCCGTCCCCTGAAGGAGCCCTCCGGCGTCTCAGCCTCAGGCGCTGCCTCGGAGCCTCCTCCATCATCCCAGTGAGCGCGTCCGGCGGAAGCCAATACCAACCTTCCAGACCCGCCCCCAGGGCAGACCCTGCCCCCCAGGACAGACTCCGCCCCGCCCGACCAGACCCCGCCCCGCAGCCCGTAGGGCAGCGGGGTGAAATTTGCCGGCCGCGCTGCGGCAGCTTAGAAACCTAGACGCAGCCTTGGGGAAACTGAGACCAGGCTTCCTTCTTGTTGCGCAGGGTGGGACTGGGGTGAGAACCCCCTCCCGGCAGAGTGGGGCGCGGCCGAGAGTCCGGTGGGGCCTTGGCCCTACCACCGCCAGCAGCTTGGACAGCCGTGCCGGGCTTCCAGCGCTCTTCCTGGTACTCCGTGAGTAAATAAAGCCCTGGATCTCCTTTGCTGCCACGTTTCCTTACGGAAGAGAGGGCGCCCACTTTCCTTAGCTAAGAAAGAAAAGGCAAACTGACGAAGTCCAGGCGGCTAACTGGGGCCTTGGGCTCCTGGGGGCCGGTAACTAGCTTCCCTGAACCCCCGTTCCCTCCTGCCCCCCCCCCCCATTCTCCAACCAGGCGCCTTCCATGTCTGCCACTTGGTGGCAGCAGATGCCTAGACACCCTGGGCAGTTCCAGGAAGTGCCCCGCACCCCGTGGCCCAACCACCCGCCTCCCCCAACCCCTCCCGCACTGCCCCCACCCTCACCACATTGGGCCCTAGTGGGGGCCCCTGCCCTCACGGGACTGGTGTCTGCAGGGGGTGGGTGTTAGGGGCCACTGTTAGACGTCAGTAGAGGAGTTTAGGACCCTGGGAGCCCTGTCCATTTCTGCCCTGCCCAACCCTGGCAGTTCTGGGGTGTGCTGGGCACATTCCTGCACCTGCCCTCTCACCTGCCTGGGATGTGTGTACACTCCCTCCAGAGTGCTAACCGTAGGCCTGTCCCTGAGCTGTGGCCACCTGAATGGCCCACTGTTCTCCAAGTTGTCCAGGCCTAGAGGTTGGGGTTAGTATCCAGGGGTCCGGGACAGGGTTTGTGCTGAGGTCACCCTTCATCCCCTGCAGACCTTAAGAGCATGAGCAAGTTTGTTGATGACTTGAGTGCCTGCTTGTGCCAGGAACTGTTTACACCTTGGACACCCCAAGAGCCCCCCAGCTGCGGGAACGCAGACCCTACAAGCTGAGCCAATGGAGATACAGCCATGGGCACTGCCCAGGAGACCAAGGGGAGTTGCTGCAGTCAGGGTGGGCCCTATAGGAGGTGGCCTGAACCCAGGCCTGCTCTCAGGAGAGAGAAGCCCAGATGTGGGTGCTCCATGTCCTGTGTCCAGCATGTTGTAGGTGCCAGCTGACCGGTCCCAGCTGGCCCTGGCTTCAGCTTTGGAGCTTCGGGGACTCTCCTAGAAGTGTCACCACCAAGCTTCTATATGGGGGCTCTGGTGATGTCCAGGAGGATTGGTGCCAGCCTTCCAAAGCATAAGGCAGGCCAGTGACCAAGAGAGCACCTGCTCAGCTCTCAAGGCTGTGCCAGGCTCCATGTCTTTGCCTTCCTCTCCCTTCCACCTTCTGGCTTCCTCCACCCCAGGGTCCACTGCTGGACCTAAGGCCCCTGCCCACTTTTCTCCTGGTGGCCCTCTCCTGCCCTGTGCTGGGTCCCCTTAGACAGAGTTTTGAGGACCTCAGGCCCCTGCCCTGGACCTGGAGAAGAGACATGAGGTGTCCTGTGGAACCTGTGAGGGCTACTTGTGTGGGCAGTTGCTGCTCCTGAACAGGTGCCTTTCTGAGTGGGAGGACCCAACACTCCCACACCTAGGAGCCCAAACACTGCCACTTTTGCCCACCTGGCCTCCCCACACAGGTACTGGGCCACTCAGCCCAAGAGGGGCAAAACAAGGCAGGAGCAAGGAAGGGTCTCAAATGGCCCCTGGACAATTGTGCTATGACAGCTGTGGGCTCCTCAGGGAGCTTTCAGCTTTAGGTACCTTGACTCCAGTGAGGCACATGCCCTTGGGGGTGCCCCAGCCTGTAGCAGAACAGCACAGGACACCCCACTCTCCTTCACCTTAGCCACCCCTGTGGGCCTCATTTACCCTTGGCCACCAAGAGAAGGCTAGGACCCCAGGCCAGTCCTGTGCTAGCTGGCAGAACAGAGGGCTCTGGGACACAGAGCCAGCGCAGTGTGTAAAATTTGTCCTTCTGGGGCTTCTCCTGTCTGTAAGTGGGGAGGGGCTGGGTGGGAGGCCCTGTGCCTTACAATTTGGGACCCTCCTGCAGACCTTGGAGCTGGAGTGACCCCTGCTCTGAGCAATAGCAGGTACCATTGTCGGGAAGCCCTCCTCCCAGTCCCCTCCTGCCTAGGCCTGTGTGGGGCCTGGCCATTCTGAGGCCAGAGTGGGGAGGTGGGTGGGGAGCACATGCACCTCTGACACAGCCACCTGGTCCCAGCTGTCCCCAGTTATGTGCACAGCAGGGCAGGTGTGGAGGTGGAAGTTTCCAAGTAGAGCTTGAGGAAAAGACTAACTTTTTCCGAGCCATCTGCTGTGGTGACAGAGAGTTTAGCTTTATTGGAAAATAATCTTCTGGTTGGGACTGACGCTTGCACTGTGGAAACGAGGTTTTTACAAGCCAAAATTCATGTTTATAAGAGAATATTTCAACCTTTTGGAGAAGGCTCCCCTCAGGTGAAGTGCAAAGTGCTCAGGTGGGTGAGGTCAGAGCCACCACTCCCACCAGACTTGCCGGCTGGGAGCCTACACACACACACACACACACACACACACACACACCGTGTCCCCCTGTTTACTGACACATCTGTACTTGAACAACCAGAACCCCTGGAGAGCTGGTCCCAGAAATGTAGTGAGGCCTGCTGCCAGCAGGTCAGGGGTGCCATGCCTCCCTAGCATCCCACTATCTAGGAACAAGTGTCTCAGCCCAGCATCCTCACCCCCTAGGCCAGGGCTGTCTCCATCCTGTCCTGACCCCCAGGGTCTCAGCTAGAGGTCCTGGTCTGCCTTGATGCCAAGGCAAGGGTGGTCAGCCAGGAGGCTAGGCTAAACCTGCTGGCCAGACTGGGCCTGCCCAAATCCTACTCACTTGCCGACACCCTCCTTTTTCCTGGGATTGTTTCTAACATCAGGCCACCTTGAGAATCAGCTGGAGTAAAGAGCTGGCAGGGGCCTGAGGAAGGCAGCACAGCCTCCCATTTTCCAAATGAAGCCTGCAGTGGACAGGCGTGCCTGGAGCGTGCTCAAAGCACTTGGCTGCCTCCCCCCTCACCATGTGGCAAACCAGCATGGCACCCACACAGGGTGCCCTGGTAGTGACTGTTCACCAGTGAGGACAGCCAAGAGGCCTGGGCTGCCCCCTCCACCAGAGTAGCCTGCTGACACAGCCAGGCAGCGGGCCGTGCTCTGCCACACCTGCAGGCCTGCGGGAGCCAGGCACGGTGGCATTTACAGGGTGCGGAGTGCCGGGGAGACAGGCTGTATTGAGACAGTTGCCTGGGAAACTGTAGGATCCGCGTGCAGCAGAGTGGGCGTTGGGGCCGACACTAACCGGTAGGGTGGGGGCAGGCCACGGCATCCTTGAGCCCCCACAGCCCCAGATGGTAATCAGAAGGCCAAGGCTGGTGGCAGAGTACAGCCTCCAGCCCCTAACCCCAGGAGCCTGAAATCAAGGGGCAGCTGGCCTGTGACACAGCCACCCCATTTCTGAGCCCCCACCTAGCCACAGCCTGCCTCTGGAATGGCGTCCTTAATGCAGCCACCCTCTCAGTCCATACACTGCTTCAGACACTCAGTGAACCCTATCATTCTGGCTCACACCCAATTTTCCCAGCTAGGCCCCTCCCATGTGGCAGGCCTCCTGCTGACCCTCAGGCCAGCCCTCAATGCTCTCATGTCCCCTTCCCAGCTGCTATCCTTACCCCTTCGCCCTGCTCAGGAGTTTCAGGGCTTGGGTGGTGGGCTCCCTTCCCATGAGGGCAATCCTGTGTGCTCTGTCCCCTCCATGTCCCCAAAGCCTCATGGGGTGCCCAGCACAGAGGAGCAATTACAGGGAGTGGAGACTTCTCAGGGTACCACTGCTTTGGGGAAAATAAGTCAAGCTGACACTGAGCTTTGGAGGTGTTTGGGTTGAATAGTGTCTCCCCCAAACTCATGTCTATCTGGACCTGTGAACATTTAGAAATAGGGTCTGCCTGTGCAATCAAATAAAGATTGGAGACATACTGTGTTAGGGTTGGCTCTAATTCCAGTATGACTGATGTCCTTACAAGTAAAGTGGAAATTTGGGTACAGAGACACATGGGAGACTGTGCGACAACAGAAGTGGAGGTTGGAGTAATGTGGCTACAGTCACAGGATGCCAGGAGCATCTGGAAAAGGCAGAGACTTTGGAGGGGACATAGCTCCTCTGATGAGTTGATTTTGGACTTGTAGCTGTGAGAACCCAGAGAAAATTAATTTCTGTTGTTTCAAGCCACACAGTCTGTGGCCACTGATGACAGCAGCCCGAGGAAGCTAACACAGCAGCTATCTCTCATCCAGTTCAACTGAAATGCTGAGCCCAGTTTGATTGGGTCCTAACAACCCCACCACCACCACCAAAGCTAGGAAAGTTGATGCCACCACCAGCAAAACTCTGGCCTCAAAGGGGCCTAGGAAGGGTTGTCAAATCCGGGCCTGCTAGGTAAAACTCTGCCAATGGAGAGGGTGGTCAGGATAGTCCCTGGGACTCCCCAGGGGAGGTTTGGTTTCTTAGCTCCACTAAACTAAGACTCAAAGACTCAGCTTTGCCCCAATTTGGTACCTGCTTCATAGAGACAGCAGTGATGTCCAGAGATGCCACAGGACCCAACTGGCCTGCAGGGGTCAGGTCTCCATTTGGAGTAGAAAGACTGTGCTTGACTTACCATGCAGGCAGCAGGCAGCTGGCAGCTGTGAGTTTGGGGCTTCAACTCTACGTCATTTTGTCTAACTTTCTGATTTGCCTGAGAGAACCTCATGCCAGCCATGAGTTGGCACCATCCAAACGCCTCCCTCGCTGCTCCATGAATTGGCAGTTCAGGCCAGTGGGCAGCCCAGAGGACACATGGCTCCAGAGGGTCAGGGAAACACGCAATAAACAACCTATCTGGGCTTGAGGGCACGTTCCAGAAGGACAGACAGGGAGGTGAGAGGGCACTGCCTGGGGTGGGGTGGGGGGTATGTCTGTGTTTGTTCATCTAGTAGAAAATGACCTTAAAGGGCGATGTACATAGCTCAGTGGGTAGGGCGCCAGCCACATACACTGAGGCTGGCGGGTTCGAACCTGGCCTGGACCAGCTAAACAACAATAACAACTGCAACCAAAAAATAGCCAGGGATTGTTGGCAGGTGCCTATAGTCCCAGCTACTTGTGAGCCTGAGGCAAAAGAATCACTTTAAGCCCAACAGTTTGAGGTTGCTGTGAGCTGTGACAGCACAGCACTCTACCCAGGACGACAGCTTGAGACCGTCTCAAAAAAAAAAAAGAAAAGAAAATGACCTTAAAGATATCTGGCCCTGGGCAGCGCCTGTGGCTCAAAAGGGTAGGGTGCTGGCCCCATATGCCAGAGGTGGCGGATTCAAATCCAGCCCTGGCCAAAAAAAAAAAAAAAAGGTATTTGGCCCCATTTTTTTAAAATTTTCTTTTTTGTTGAGACAGAGCCTCAAGCTGTCCCCCTGGGTAGAGTGCCGTGGCATCACAGCTCACAGCAACCTCCAACTCCTAGGCTCAAGCAAGTCTCCTGCCTCCGCCCCCCAAGTAGCTAGGACCACAGGTGTCCGCCACAATGCCTGGCTATTTTTTGGTTGCAGCCATGACTGTTGTTTGGCGGGCCCAGGCTGGATTCGAACCCACCACCTTAGGTGTATGTGGCTGGTGCCTTAGCCACTTGAGCCACAGGCGCCAAGCCATTTGGCCCCATTTTTAAGTTATCTTTCCCACCTGCATGCTTCAAGCCCCAGGAAGTCCTGTCCAAGTTCAGGGATGTCCCAGCAAACCCTAGCTCAGCAGGACCCTCCTCCATGATCTTGGCCACCTCTCCTTTCCCTGGAGTCTGAGAAGTTGGTGTCCTCTGTCCACAACTTCTCTATGTGCCACTTAGGATGTCCATCATGAGCCCCAGCTGAGTTTCACCTCTGGGGGGGGCAACTTCCCACCCTGTGGTGTGAGGGAGGTCCAATGTGGTCAGCCCCTTCCTTCTCCCCGGGGTAGCGCCCTGGAGTGGCAGCTGTCCAGCTGGCTACTGACTGGCTAACAGTGCTCATTAACTCCATCAGACCTGGCCCTGGGTTTCGGTCCTCTTTCCCTTCCTCCTCTTCCCCTCCCCCAGAGCCTGACAACCTTTGTCCAGGCCAGAAGGCAGCCCAGGGGCCTGAGGCCAGCAGAGGCTGCCTGGCCACTGACTGGGTGCCAAGCTGTGTCTTTAACAGGCTTTTTTTGTTTGTTTGTTTTGTTGGCCAGGGCTGGGTTTGAACCCACCACCTTTGGCATATGGGGCCAGCACCTTACTCCTTGAGCCACAGGCACCGCCCCTTTAACAGGCTTCATGCTGCTGTCCCCCTGCAGTCCTGGGGGGCCAGGACACAGCTGGAATCAGGACTGGGCAGGGATGGGGAACCCACAGTCTTGGGATCACATGTGGCCTCCTAGATCCTTGAGTACAGCCTTTTGATGGAATCCAAATTTTATAATATAAGGGGACTTGGTGTGTCAAGTTTGGATTTGGTCAACAGCTGTACTTGAGGATCTGGAGGGCCTCATGTGGCCTTGAGGCTGCAGGTTCCCCACCCCCAAGTAGCTGCCCCAAAGCCTCTGGGGCCACTGAGGCCAGCTCACTTTCCTCCCTCTTCCTGCCACCTTTCTCCTCAACACAGGCTCCTCCTTCTAAAGACCAGACTTTGCTAACACAGCCCCGCCCCCAGCCTGGGCACCATGGAGCTGGGAGTTCTAGACAGCTACCATGTGTGTGGGTCACTGTTGCCACGGCCAGCTCAATCTCGTTGATCAGCCTGGCACTGACCTGTCCACCTTTAGGGAGGTCTGGGCAGCCCCTTACCTGCCAGCTTGGAGGCCGAGATGGGGCAAGCCCCTAATTTCTCAGAACACCAGGATGCTAGCTGTGTCTGGGGCCGAGATGGGGCAAGCCCCTAATTTCTCAGAACACCAGGATGCTGGCTGTGTCTGGGGCCTGAGCAGAAGGGAGACGCCAGGCTGCAGTCAGTTGCTGGAGCTTCCTGTCTGTCCCTTGGGCAGCCCTGGAGTCACACCCTGGGCCTCACACCTGCATGGACCCCCTGAATCATGCTGGTTAATTCCAGGGTACCAGCCTGTCACCCCTGACCCTGTGATAGAGGGCTGTCCATGGGACCCCATCCAGTAGGGTGTCATACCCAGTTCAGTGCAAGTCCATCACCCACTAGTCCCAAAAGCACTGGGCAGCCCAGACAAGGGTAGCTGGCCCCACTGTAGATGGGTTGGCCAGGGCCCAGGGCATCTGTCCACTTGCCAGTCTCCATGTGACAGTAAGTGGCAACGCAGGATGGGAGCCCTTGCTTTCCCATCCTGCAGCCCAACTGGGGGCCTTACTGACCTAGTGGCACCTAGTGACCTCCCCTCCCTTACTTCAGGGAGTGAAGTAAGTACCTGGCTCTCTGAGCACCCCTGGGAAAGGGTGGCTTCTAACTTCCTGCCAGACCAACCCACCCCTTCTCATCTTCCACAGATGGTCTTGGTGATACCCAGCAGCCACAACTGTCCAGGTCCACAGCAGCTAGTGAGTGTGACTAGTGTCTCTCTGGAGTCCCCAGGCCTGGGTGCCTGGCGTGCTATTGGTCCTACTAGCACCAGGAGGCCCTGCCTGGCTCTGGATTGCATGGCAGCAGCAGACAGTCCTTCACTTACCTCACCATCTCCTCTGAGGGCTCTGACCCCTTCTGGGATGTGGCCCCGGGGACAATCGGTCAACAAATAGTGGCTTCTCTTCTCCACATGATGACAGCATCTGTTGGAGTAAGGAGGGGAACAACCAGGAAAAAGCCTCCAGGCTAAAGGTTAGCAGAGGGGTGCATTTTCTCCAGGAACTTGGAGACCCAGGGCTTCGGCCTGGGCTCTATGGCCTGGCCACATAGTAGAGGGTCCCCAGCCTGGCACAGTCCCCATGGCCTTCCCCGAGGGCCCAGCTCACAGCCTAAGTACCCGTGAGCTGGCTGGTGTAGGGCAGGATGTCAGCTGGAGTGCGCTCCTCCCAGCTACCCTTGTCTGGACTGCCCAGCGCTTCCGGGACCAGTGGGTGAGGGACTTGCCTAAACTGGCTGTGACACCCTATCTGGTGGGGTCCCACGGACAGGCAGGAGCTGCCTGCCTCAGTCAGCATGTCCCCACCTCTCACCTGTGGCGCCGCCCTGAATTGCTGGTCAGCCTTCCCCGGCCGCCCTCATTGACCTTCCCTCCGACCTGCGCTCGCTCCCCCAGCCTGTGTCCATCTGCCAGACCCTCCACCCCTACGCCCCGCCCCTTCACAGGCACCACTCATGCCACGCCCCTCAGCTTTCGTCTTCCGCCCCCTCCCAGGAGCTCCCCCTGAGCCCGCCGCTCCGCCCTCCCTCCCTCCTTCCGGGAGCCTCCACGCCCCGCCCCTCGACGGCCTCGCCCCTCGGTGTCACGTCCTGCCTCGCCCAGCCGCCCGCCCGCCGCCCTCCCCGCTACCCTAGTCTTTTCCGCCCCTGGCCCGGCCGCCCCGCCGCCTTCCTCCCATTCTCGCTGGGCTTCCAAGCACCCGCTGGGCCGGGCAGTCTAGGTGGCCTTGCGGCTGGAATTTTCTCCAGGTCCCGCGGGTTCTGCGACTTCCAAGTCGGACGTGGCTCCAGGGCGCCCGTCCAGCAGAAAGTGGAAGTGCAGAGGTGGTTCTGATCTTAGCGGCCGCCGGTGGGAGGTGAAAGGGGGCGCGGGAAAGCGACTGACTATAGTGGTCATGCGCTCGGTTGTGCGTGTACGTGTCGAACCCGGCGCGTCTCTACGTGGGATGGGGTACGCGTCGCCAGCACGTTGCTGCACATTCTGCTCACGCTGGCTCTGCGGGTCGGTGCGTGTCCACGCAGCGCGCAGCGCGCGTCGCCCTCACGTCTCAGTGCTCGGTGGCCACGCGGTGATCGGCCACCTACTGGGGGGTAGGGCCTCCTGCCTCTGCCCCGCGGCACCTCATGGTGGATCTGGACGCTGTCTGCCGTGTGAAGGCTGCGTGGTCAAGGCATCTCTCCTTGACTGTCCCCAAAGTGCCAGGAGGTTGCTGTGAAGGGCACCTGGAACCCCTGACCTGCCGCCCACTACCTGGAGCCTGCACCTGCCAACACACCTGTAGGGAATTAGGGGCGCAGGCCTCAGGGACCTCTGCTCCTTCTCAGTGTGACCTGAGAGCCCTGTTGCCGGCAGGAATGGAGACCTAGGTCCTATTTGCAGGCGCTCTGCTGCTCACGCTCCATGAGGATGTAGGTGTCCCTGGACTAGGCACTTTGCTCAAATTTGCAATTCTGGGGTGGGGGCCAGGGACAGAGTCTGTTCCGGTTAGTTCACTTTTCAAACTCCACATGCTGAGCTCTGTGAGGGAGGAAAGGAGGCCACACAGGTGTCCTGTCCTAGAGCCCCTGCCTGTAACCACGATCCTGGATCCCCTCACATTTCCTGAGCACTGCATGGCCCCAGTCAAAGGCACCTTCTGGAGGGGATAGTTGTACTCTGTATAGGCCCTCTGCCAAGCCCACGGAAGTCTTACTTTTGTGGGGTCAGGAATTGGCAATCTATGTATTGACAGGGAAGCCAGGGGTCCCCAGGGCTGGGAAGTTTACAAAGAAGCAGTTTGACTTTAATGAAAGACAGTTGCAGAGCAGTTATCAGAAGTGGGAGTGGGTTCCCTCTGAGCACCTTCCATCAAGTGGGTATGAGGTTACTGAGTCTGAAGCTCTGGGAGCCCAGAGTACCTCTTCTCTGGCTGAGAACCCCCTCTCCCAGCTGAGGACCATACTTCACCAGCTCCTGCCCGCTCTGCTCAGCTTCCCAGGCAGCAGTTCCTGCCCATTCTGAGAACAGACAAAATGTCCCTATCCAGCAAGAGAGGTAAACTTTTTGCCCAAGGGCAAACCAGGAAAAACTACAAGGTTAGAGGAGGAGTGCATTTTTCTCTGTTAAAGTACACATTTGTGGGGGGAAAAAAAGTCCAAAAACTTAGATGCACTAACTTAGATGCACCTCTGGCTTGAAGGTGAGTTGGTGAGGGGTGGGTGTGACTTTTTATCTGGCTCTATAGAGCCAGGGGACTGGGCTTCAGGGCTGCCTGTAGAGTTGTGTCCTGGATGGTCCCCCAGCCAGGCCTCAGGTGGCACAGGGACCCGGGGTGTCTCATTTCCTTGGTCCTTAGAGTGGGGCCCTCTACAGTGATCCCCTCGACCACCTCATGTGGTCTGGTGGATACCTGGAACCGGGAGATAGTTGAAGCCACTTTCTTTTCTGGGTGGAAAAACTGAGCCCAAGGGGGTCAGGCAGCCATTCCCAGGTTATCTGGGAGAATCTGAGATGGAGGCAGGAGCCAGCACTCCTGACCCCTGGCACCCACTCTCCCACTTTCTGTGGTTTGCTGGCATGTTTCAGGAGCATGTACACTGTGCCTGGCAGGTGCCTAGTGGAGCAGATGACTCCTAGGAATGTCCATGTTTCCTACAGTGGACAAGGGTACATTGGCCAGAGCACTGCCCAGACAGGCACATGGTGGTCAACCCTGCAGGCATGGGTCCCCTGAGAGGTAGGGTCTGTGCTGCTGGAGGCCTCTGTTGAGGAGAGCCCTGTCCTGGCTCCAGTTCTGCCTTCCCCCACAGTGCTGGGCGGGACCTCATCCCTGCTCCAGCCTCATGGATTTTTCCGGCCTTGGGTTGAGGCCCCAAAGCTGCAGGCAGGGCCATTTTGCTAACAACTGCGAGTGTGTGCGTGTTAGTGTGCGCTCACACCTTGTGTTCTCTGCCCAGAGTTGTATTTCAGGACTCCCCCTTGACCCAGGGTTGTGCCTGCAGGGAAGACAGAGGGCTAGGGGCTCAGCCACATGCCCCATGTATCTGCCCATTGGCCTATCAGCTTCAGAGCTGTAGCTCCTGGGTGTGGCGGTCGTCCGGCTTGAGGCCCAGGCTTCTGGGGTCTCAGGCCTGAGCTGTCCTCTGAGCCCTGCCTCCTTGGAGTGTGCTGTCCTTCTGGCCCGCCTCCTGGCCTCCTTTCTTCCTGTCAACTTTGCCCTCTCTCCCTCCCTTCTTCTCTCTATTCCTCCCCTCCCTCCCCTCCTGGCAAGCAGACCACAATCCAAACTTGTTGTCAACTTCTCCCCTGCAGTTGTCCACAAGCCTTTCCAAGTTAAATATTACTCATGGCGATGAGAGCCCACTGGGCAGTGCTGGGCCTGGAGGTGGACCTCTCCTTGGAGGGTGCTGGGTGGAGGGGACACCAGGCCTGCAGCAGCCCGAGCACCCCAAGCTCATCTTGGGTCTCCTGTGGGCCTTGAAGCCACAGATATGCCTGTTTACCTAAGCCCTGCACTGCAGCTGGAGTGGGCAGGGTTATGGGCAGCAGGGCCCTGGACAGGGTGAGTTGGGCCAGGCGAGGGCCCTCCATCCGCAGATCACTCCAGCCCAGTGCCAGGCTGGGGGCAGGACTGGGAACAAATCGTTCAGGGAAATAGCCTCATCTGTTTCCAATCGATTCCTCTTATCTGGCCCTCAGTTTTCCCTGCCGGAAAGTATAGGGTTTGGGGTGTGGCTCAGTCAGGAACCTCAGGGAATGCCCCCACAGCTGGGGGAGGCCCAGGGCCCAGCCCCCACTTACTCCACCATGTGGCCGTGGCTGTTCCAACCCAGCCATCATCAACGGGCTGTGGCTCTGAGCTCTCCTGGGCTCACAGCAGTGCCCATCCAAGCCCCATTAACCCAGAGAGCAGGCGCTGTGCTCTCTCACCTTCTCATCCCCCACTTCCTCTCACCACCCTGTCTCTCATCCTGTGTGAGCTCTGCCTTGGGCCTTTGCCCTCTCTGGTCCCTTGTCTGAAATGCTCAGCCCTGACTCATCTGGGCTTTGCACAGATGGATCTTATAGGGAGCTCCCCAATTCAGCACCCCACCTGCCGCCCCCTGGTCTATTCATTTTTTTTTTTTTTTGAGACAAGAGTCTCATTATGTTGCCCTTAGTAGAGTGCTGTAGCATGATAGCTCACAGCAACCTCAAACTCCTGGGCTCAAGCAATCCTCTTGCCTCACCCTTCCCAGTAGCTGGGACTACAGGCACCCGCCACAACACCTAGCTCATTTTTAGAGACAGGGGTCTTGCTCTTGCTCAGGATGGTCTCAAACTCCTGACCTCCAGCAATCTACCCATCTCGGCTTCCCAGAGTGCTAGGTTTACAGATGTAAGCCCCTGTGCCCAGCCTGGTCTATTCTCCCCCCCTCCCCAGCCTGGTCTATTCTTATGGTCTTCTTTTTTATGGTCTACTGTGTAAGCTCTCGAGAACAAGAACTCTTTTCTGCTTGTCTGTGTGTTTGGCACCCCTTAAGATTGGTAGAAGAAATCAATTCCATGTTCAGCCACCCTCCAGCCCTTGGGGCTACAATCCCTGGCCCAGGCAGAACACGTCTGGCTGACCAGAGCCCCAGGATCTGGATCCTCTGTTCTGCCTTCAGACCAGGCAGAGCTTAGAGGTGCTGAATTGAATTTGCCATGCTCACCTCCTTGCTATAGCCACGAGGACTGGCCTGGGGTTCGAAACACACAGAGAGCCTCTGTCCTGCTGAGGCTTCTCTCAAGGGGCCTCCTGTGGGCAAGGCTGGTGGGAAAGGCTCCCCCACCAGGCCCAGCAACCTGCTTGTGATTGGGTCTGGGGGGCTCTGGAGATGGGGCCTCCCACTTGCCTGCCTCGTGCCCAGACTTGTGAGCATGCCAGCCCATGTCAGACACAGGCAAGTTGAGACTTCATACCTGAAATCAAGCGGGAGAGTAGGAATGTGAGCCTTGAAACCTCTGTCTTTCAGTATCGTTTCTGGGAACAGAGGCATCAGCGGGTCAATAGCTAAGTGGGTGCCTGTGGTGTCTTCTTTTCCTATCAGGGTGCTGGAAGGTGGAGTGTGGCTGTGACTTTCACCGGCCCCTGCCCCTCAGCCCTGTGGGCCCTCCTCCACCCACACCTGCCCTCCTACCTGAGTACCTGCTTTAAGGGCTGAGGTGAGTAGGGGTGGGACTGAGGAGGTTTTGTCACTGATCCTGTGACCAAATCCCCATCCTACCAGCTAAGGTGGCAGGTTTTATCTAGCCCAGGGATTGGACAGGGATCATTCCCTGGGTCTTCCCTGGCCATAGGAGGGGTGCGGAGTTTCCAGCAGCACTGTGTGCCGTGTGAGGCACTGCCAAGGCTTTTGGTCATCACCATAAATGTCTGAGTCTCCAGAAAAATGTACATTCAGGGATGGGTTCTCTTCCTGGAGGGGACTCAGGGAGAAGGTGGCCCACCTTCTACCTATCCTGGTCAGCTTTGTGTGTCCCCATCCTCAGTTAGAGCTAAGGGCAGACCTCAGGCTGGCATTGCAGGGACACCTAGGTGGGCTAGGGCCTATTACAAGTGCATGGCCCAGGCATGGGGACTACAGCCCCCACTCCAGCTGCTGCAGGACCAAGGTTGGGGTAGATCCCTGCAGAGATGGCCTGGCTCCCTACAGCCATGTGACCTGGGGCAGGCCTGGACCTGGGGCCAAGGCATTCTGACCAACCACCTACAGGCTCTCAGCAACCCTTAGCAGACCATACTATATGCTGTGCCCAGCTCCAGCGGTGTCTGCAGGCTCCTTGGGCCCCTGCTGTAGTCGCTGCATCTCTGGGGAGCAAGTTTCTGTTGTGAGGGCCGCAGGGGGCTGCTGAGGCCAAGTAGGCTGCTGTCCCTCCCTCCCCAGCCACCAGGGCTCTTCCAGGCAGTTCACATGGCAGGGACCCTGAGTAGGAGGGTAGCTGCTTTTGCTCCAAGTGACAGAGAGGACAGATGTTGCCCCTAGGGTGAGCCAGAGACAGAAGAGGCCCTGCTGTCACCACAGACCTGGGGGTGTCAGCTTGAGGGAGTGTGGGGGGTCACAAGAGGGGGCCAGGGAAGTCTCTTGGCCCAGGCAGCCTGGAGGCCTGGGAGGCAGGAAGGGGAGAGGTGACGTCATTGCCGCCTGGAATCTGCTGTTTGGAGGCGTCGCCATGGAGACGGGAAGGCTCAGGGTGGGTAAAAATAGCAAACCCAAGAGGGTGTGAGTTCCAAGAACCAGACTGAAAGGAGAGGAATACTGGAGGACAGAGGGCCCAGGCCTGAGTCTGGTGGGAGGGGCTGCCCTGTGTTCCTGGCTCTCCACCACCTACACGGTACTCGGTACTTGGTACTTGAGGAGGTTGCCTGGTGTGTCCCTGCCACCACCGGGAGCTCTGTCTCCAAGTAGGGTGTGGCAGGGGTGATGGGCTCCAAGCAGATGGCTTCTGCAAGTACAGCCCTTTCCTCTGGAAGGGGCACAGAGCCTGTGGCTGCCCAGCCCAGCCCTGTGGGGACTTTTCCTTCCTTGGAAAGGGGAAGCGGCCGTGGCCTGGTCTGCAAGATGCTTGGCTTCCCAGGCCCTGTCCAGGCCGGAACTCCGGGCCTCCGGGCAGCCTTTGGTGAGGTGGGAGGGCACAAGAGCCTGAGTTCTTGCTGCCAGGGCCTCAATGCTCTTTTCCTGCCCTGATTTTGGAGCAGGGAAAGGAAGGTCTTGTGAGAAAATCTTCCCCACCCCCAACCCTCTGCCTTCAAGAGCCAGGATTTTCCTTCCCTATTCTCTCCTCCCGGGCTTAGACCAGGCCTGAAAAGAGCTTGATTCCCAGAAATGCCCAGCACAGACTGTCCCTTCAGCTGTGTCCCCTGGGGGTCCCCTGTGCCCTTGTGGGCCCCTTCTCAATCCCAGACCAAGGGCTCTGGGCTGCTCTCCCCAGATGACCAAGTCCTTGGAGAACGCCCTGCACCTTCAAGGGACTCTCTGGGCTGGTGCCACCTCTGGGAAACTGTTGTCCTAGCTTTTGCAGAGGGTTCAGAGGGGAATCTCTGTTCTGACCAAAGTGAAATCTAGTGCTGAAATGTCCTCTGGCTCAGGGCCTGAGGATAACCCAGGTACCCTCAGATAGGCGAAGAACACAGGGGCTGGATGCCAAACCAGGGTAACTCCATCCTGGAGGGGAGGAAAACCCATCCCAGGAGGGTGACAGCAGCAGACCCTCCCCTGGGTGCCTGGGGTGCCCCTTCCCTCCTTTGTACGAGGCCTGCCAGGTCTGGGCTGCCCACTGCTTCCCAGGTGCGCAACCGGGAGCCTTTCCTCTCCCATGGACATCTTTGTTCTCCTGGCCGCAGGCAGTCCTTCCTCCACATGGGGTGGGGGGCCCCAGGGCTCTCCTCTTACACCCAGACCTCCCTCTGCTTGCGGTGGAAATGGAGCCCACGTAGGGGAGCTCATTCCCCCAAGAAATAGCTTGCATGCCTTATGTAACAGTGAGCACACCCACAGTGCCTGCCAGCAATGACGGCAGGGGCAGGCGGGGCCTGCTCGGGAAACCAAGTGTGCCTCAGATTTATGAGGAGCCAGCCCAGGCCCTGCCTGTAGGGAAGAGGGGCCTAGGGCCATGCAGTGGGAGGGGGCTGCTGAGCCGTCACAAGGCGAGCCAGGCACAGGCCTGGGTCCTCACAGGTAGGAATGGCCCTGGAGAAGGAGAAGGAGCCTGGGAGAGAGCAGTGATCAGGGTGGATGCATTGTGGCTGGGCCTGGGGTACAGGGCGTGGCGAGTTTTCCTCCACACGTGTGCCTGGCCAAACAGGCCCTGGGCCCAGGTCCACCCTGCTCCCCAATCAGCCAGGCGCCAGCAGGACATGATGTCAGAGGAAAGAGCCCCTCCTAAGTCACCCAAGACCCTCCTGGGAGCCAGGCAGGCACAAAGTTCTCTCCGCAGCACCGGTAGCCTGTCCATCCCACCAGACATGGACGCCGGCCCTGAGGATGGCCTCTGGCTGCCTTGTCTTCCCTCCTTCTCTCCGCTTGTGGAGTCCAACTCCTACCCTAGCTCCACCTCCTCCCCCTCTAGTTTGCAGCAGGCCCAGACCAGGGCCCAGCCCAGACCCCCTCCCTCCTGTAGGGGACCCCAGGTCCAGAGAGGAGAAGGGGCTTCAGGGAGGCTGTGGGGGTCCTCAGACCAGTATCCTCATACACTGTGCAGATGGACCAGTGATGGACCTAGTGCAATGTGCCTGGCCTGGACAAGCCTGGACTTAGCATTTCGGCCATTCATCTGTGCATGAAGATTTGAAGAGGGTGTGCTCACCGCTCACCCTCCATGAGCAAGCCAGGCGAGCCCTGGCAGGAAGGGACAGCCACAGGCAGAGTGAAGGGAGCCCCAGGGTTTGGGTCACCAGCCTGGATGAAGTGTGGTCAGGGCCTGGTCTTGGGAGGATAGCAGCCCCAGGGAGGTGAAACAAACTCAGTGTCAGGGCTACTGTGCCACTGGTGACCCACGAGACTCTCTGTTGTTACCAGCAGGGTCACAGCTTTGGCCCTGGGAGATCTTGGGGAATAGAGCAGTACCCCTGCTTTGGCAGGTGCTGGCTGAAGCCTTCCTGTGGGCCAGGATGGTACCATTCTGCCCTGAGTGTCCTCCCAAGTTCCCAGCTCCCCTTCTGCCCCAGCAGCACCACAGCCCCACCCCCACACCTTACATGCCACCTTTCTGGCCTTGGAGCCCTGGGCCCAGCAAAGCGCTTACAGGCATAAGGACGAGGCGGCCACCCTGTGATCAGTGTGGCATGGCTGGAGCCCCAGGCGGGCCGTGCCAGTGTGTGGCACACTCTGCAGCTGGACAGGGTGCCTTGGGGGACAGGGTCCAGTGGGTGGGGGCAGTCACAGGGTAGGCTGTCCTCAGCTCAGCACACAGCTCCTCCAGCATGGGCCTTGCCAGAGCATCTCACCTGCTATGCACAGGCTGTGGGGGGCGGTTGGGGGTGGCAGCCCCAGGCAGCCTATGAACCTCTCCCTTATTCCTGTTCATTCCTCCCGCTACTACCTTCATACTTGAAGGTCCCCCATGCTTCTGGGCAGTGGTCTCCTGCAGGAGACGTAGTCCCAGAGCCAGCTTTGCCATACCATCCTAGAGCTTGGGGCAGAACCTATTGCACCCTGGGTGTAGGCCCAGAGGTCGGATCAGGTGGCCATTTGGTTCTGCACAGGCTGCTGGGGGCTGGACAGCTCCACTGTTGGTTGTCCCATCAGGCTTTCTTTAGCAGTGGAGGCCAGGACTGACCACAGTGGGAGTGGACAGGAGCTGGGCACAGTGCTAGGTAAAGTGTCATCCCCTCACATGCCCAGCCCCTACTGCAGCATGATGGGCCCACCCTCTGGTACCCATTGACCACAAGGGCGTCACTGTGCACAGGCACACCCATGGCCAGGCACTCTGCTCAGCACATCCCATGTATCACCTCAGTTGATCCTAAGAGGCAAGTCTTGGCTGGATGTTGGGACCCACAGAGAAGCCTGAGCAGGCTCTGGCTCTGGCTCTGGGACCACCCCAGGGGAGGGACCAGTAGCCCTTGTCTGGGCTGTGCAGCTGACCCCACAGGTGGGGTTAGGTCCCTCCCAGCCAGAACAGTCCAGGAAAAAACAACAGGGAAGGTAGAGGAAATTGAAAACAGCTTCTTTAAAAAACTAGAAGTGTCGGTCAGCACTCTCTGGTATTTTCAAAGATGAAAATGAAAAATATCTGTAGTTTCTTCATTCGGCAGAAACTATTTTCTTGCTTATGATACAAGAACCAAGGACATAAAATTCTAAGTACCAAGTCAGCTACATCCAGGAATTTTGATTGACAGTGTTTTCCTTATCATTCAACTTAAAACATTTCGTGATTTCCATCTTGATTCCTTCTTTAATCGATGACTTATTCAAAGTGTATTCTGTAATGTCCCAGATGGTGGTGTTTTTTGATGGGAATGTGAACTCATTATTCTTTGTTACTTATTTTTAGTTGAGAGTTCTAGTTTGTTTATTTTAATTTTACTAAAGAAATAAAGATATGTAAATGAGAGGAATAAAAAGAACCCCCAAAGTTAGGACAGTTTCAATATGTCTGCAGGACTCACCAAGCTCCCTCTGCCTCTGCCCCTTGGCCCAGTATGCCAGGCATATCTCACTCAGTTCTTTCAGCTGTCTCTTGTCTTATTTCTCTTCACATTTACAATTTGTGTGCTCTTTCTGCTCCTAGTGGCTTTGCATGTGGGTGGTGAGATGTCGCTGGAGGAGGAAGGACTTTTAGCTCTTCCCTAATGCCTCCCGCCCCACCACACCTTCTCTTCTGTCTTCGCAAATGAGCCATTTCATCATTTTTGGTTAAGCTGTTGACACTCTTATAACATGTAAATACTATTCACTGCTGAGCTAAGTAGTGAACTCTGCTTAGATTTTTCTCTTTGTTTTTCCTGGGGTTCGTATTTTCCTTCTTTTCTTTTTCCAAATGCTGAGTTTTCTCTGTGTCAAAAGCTAATCCCACCTACCTTTTCCAACAAACCCTTACGCAGTGTTTGCCCGTCCCCGGAGTCCCACTTTCCATTGGTTCCACGGGGTCCTGGAGCCCTCTTGTCCTTCTATCTTGGCTTCTCAAGGCTTCACATCCAAGCTGGTAGGCAGAGTTTTCTGTCTTCTCCATGGACCGGACGTCGCCTTCTTAGCTCTTGATGTTATAGAAGCCCAGTTCCAGATCCCCTTTCAGAAAGGGGTGTTCTCATGATTCTGTCCCATGCTAGCCTACACCACCAGCCCTCAGTGGATGTGAGGCCAGGCCTAAGCCTCACCTTGGCCGTTCAGCCTTCACAAGCTCACCCCTGTGGCTCAGATGTGATCTTTTCTGGCTCTGCATAGCTTCCTACTTTGTACATTTTTAGAGAACACTAAAAAACCATATCCATTCTCTCCATGCTCTCTAGTTCATGCTTGGACTAGAGGAATCCTGCGCTGGGTGGCTGGAAGCACTGCCCTGTCTCCAGGGTCCCATCTGTGACTTCTCAGGCCTGGCGTTTCCATAGCCTCAGCTGGAGCCACTCTGCAGCTCAATCTCTACTGGACCAAATGGAGAATTCATGCCTCTTTCTCCTCCTAGCACTTTTTTTTTTTTTTTTTTTAATTTTGCTTCCAATTTCAACTGACTTTCACTCATCTTAGTTTGAAGGGTTTTTTTTTCTTTCTTTTCTTTCTCCTGCCCTTTGCCTTCCAAGTAGCTGGGACTACAGGCACCTGCTACAACACCTGGCTTTTATGCCCAGCTTTTTTTTTTTTTTTTTTGATAGAGACGGAGTCTCACTCTGGCTCACTCCTGCTCGTGCTGGTCTCGAATCTCTAAGCTCAGGTAACCCACCCACCTCGACCTCCCACAGCTCGAGGACTACAGGCGTGAGCCACCACACCCAGCCCCTCCTAGCATTTTTAAAAACTTGCGTTTTGACACAATCTAAAGCTTAGAGAAAAGTTGCAAGAATAGTACCAAAACTTCCCCCCCTGAAGTGTTTATTTGTGAGTCTGTTGCCACCACAGTGCTCTACCACATTCTAAAACAAGAACACTCTCTTAGACACCCCAACGTGACTGTCCTGGGCAGGTCCTGGGCTTTCTCATTGTCCCAGCAATGTCTCCTGTGGTAATGAGACCCATGGCATACTGAGTTTTCAGGCCAGAACATTACTCAGCCTTTTCCTGATTACTATGACCCTGATGGCTGCGAAGCGTCCAGGCCAGGTCTTCTGGAGAGGGCCCCTGCATGTGTTTGTCTGAGGTCTCGTCCCATTTAGGTGTTGCTTATGCCTCTTTGGCAGGAAAGTTGCAGGCAGTCACGTGGGCAGCTCATCCCACTCTGGCAGGTGGGCAGGATTTCGATTCATCCAATTTCTGGCAGGGTCCATTCTGATCTCTTGGTTAAGATAGTGTCAACCAGCATCTCTACTGGAACTAACTTTTCCCCCCTTAGTGACAAATACACATTTTTTAGGGAGATACTTTTAAACTGTGAAAATAGTTCTCTTCAAACTTTCAGCTCCTTGGCTCGGCGCCTATAGCTCAACCGGCTAAGGCGCCAGCCACGTACACCTAAGGTGGCGGGTTCGAATCCC
>NW_003852462.1:1009798-1014446 GCF_000181295.1 Otolemur garnettii
GGCAGTCTACCCAGGGTGACAGCTTGAGGCTCTGTCTCAAAATAAAAAAAAACAAAAAAAAAAACTTTCAGCTCCTTACTATATTCATTTTTTACATTTTGAGACAGGATGTCCCTCTGTTACCTGGGCTAGAGTGCCATGGTGTCATCATTGCTCACAGCAACTTCAAACTCCTGGGTTCTAGCAATCCTCCTGCCTCAGCCTCTAACTGGGACTTGTCTGCCATGACACCTGGATAGTTTTTCTATTTTTGGTAGATGGATCTTGCTCTTGCTTAGGCTGGTCTCAAACTGCTCAAGAGGTCCTCTTGCTTTAGCCTCCCAGAATGTTAGGGTTATAGGCATGAGCTGTCTGGCCTAAGTTTTGTATTTTTTGTGGAGACAGGCTCAGTGTTACCCTCCACCCCCAAAGCAACTATACTTAACCCTGATATATTTATTTTAATAAATACTAAAATGTGGCTCAGCACCTGTGGCTTAATGGTTAGGGCGCCGGCCACATAGACCAGGACTGGCCGGTTCGAACCCCACCCCGACCTGCTAAACAACAATGACAACTGCAACAGAAAAATAGCCCAGCTTTGTTGCAGGCGCCTGTACTCCCTGCTACTTGGGAGGCTGAGGCAAGAGAATCACTTAAGCCCGAGAGTTTGATGTTGCTGTGAGCTGCGATGCCCGACACTCTACTGAGGGCAACCTGGTGAGACTCTGTCTCAAAATAAATAAATAAATACTAAAACGTGTATGGACTCATGGTTTCCTCTTTTATTTTATGGTCATGACCCATTACTATTATTTTTGTCTGTTGCTATCATCACTACATCTGATTTGGACAGTAGGAGCCCCTTTGGTCTGGCGATGCACCCTTTCTACGTGTCCTGTCCTTTAGCTCTTGTTCTATAGGCTTTTTCCCTGCCCCAGCCATTTCTCCCAAGAAACACTGGTTCTTTTCAGAGAATGGAGATTAGAAACCAACATCAGGGTTCTTGGTGTGCTCAGTGCTGTTGGGGTGTTCCTCCTCTCAAGGGCCTCTCAGAGGACAGAGGTAAGGATGTAAGTATATTTTTGCACAAACACACAGTTATATCAGTAGTTTTGTTTATTATTGACATGTGTGAGATCTCACAGGTATCAGCAATTTCAACCCAGCACCACAGGGTTCGTTTTCCCCTTACCATATTTTAATTCCCATCTCTGACAGCAAGAAATCTGACTCTTATAACTGGAACATATTTCCTTTTTTTTTTTTTTTTTGAGACAGAGTTTCATTGTGTCACCTTCAGTAGAGTGCCACACTGTCACAGCTCACAGCAACCTCAAACTCTTGGGCTCAAGCAATTCTCTTGCCTCAGCCTCCCAAGTAGCTGGGATTACAGGCATCCACCACAGTGCCTGGCTACTTTGTTTGTTTGTTTGTTTGTTTTGATTTTAGAGAAAGAGTCTCACTTTATTGCCCTTGGTAGAGTGCTACGGTGTCACAGCTCACAGCAACCTCCAACTCCTGGGTTCAGATGATTCTCTTGTCTCAGCCTCTGGAGCAGCTGGGACCACAGGTGCCCGCCACAGTGCCTGGCTATTTTTTTGTTGCAGTTTGGCTGGGACTTGGTTTGAACCCGCCACCCTCAGTATATGGGGCCAGCACCCTACTCAGCCACAGCCGCCAGCACCACAGGTGCCCGCCACAAGGCCCGGCTATTTTTTGTTGCAGTTGTCATTGTTGGTTAGCTGGCCTGAGCCAGGTTTGAACCCACCAACTTTGGTGTACGTGGCTGGGGCTGTAACCACTGTGCTATAGGCGCCGAGCCACATTTCCTTATTTGGTTGGTCCTGATCTCCCTGCTCCAGTGGACATCCCTTGCCCCTTTGGGCTCTGATTGCTCAGGGCTGCCCCCAGGGAGGCCTCTATACCCTGTGCTCTAACTGAGGACTCTGCTCCAGGGAGAAGGGAGGAGGCTTTGCAATTGCGCTCCCAGTACCATGTCTTGGGCTACATGAGATTGCCTCCCAAATAAACTGCTTGCACTCAAATCTTTGTCTCAAGCCTGTGTTTGGTGCAGCCCAAACCAAGACAAAATTCTTTTCTAAATTTTTACAAGCTTATGTTACTTGAGTAATTTTTTTTTTTTTTACAGTAACTTAGCACTTTCCTGATAATGGCAGTTTGTGCCTGGCTACCACAAGGCTTTTCCTTCTGCTTCCCAAAGAGGAGGGCGGGGTAAAGCAAAGCTGGTCTGCAGCCGGAAGCTGTCTGTCTGGCCAGTACTGTCCCTTACAGTGCATTGTCAACTCAAACAGGGACAGAGGGGCACAGGGTAGAACTGGTCTTGGCGCCTGCCAAGTGGTAGGTAGTGCTTATTCAATGAGGGGTGAAGGCATGACCAGCTGCCCAAGCCCATGTGGCAAGTCTCAGGGAGCAAGTTGGGAGGCCTGGTGCAGGGGAGCCCTGCCCCTGTCTGCATACTGGGGCTTCTCCAGACAGGTGGCAAGGCCAGTACACCCCACCATCTACCTACTGGCATGGTGGTCCAAGATGGTGACTGGCCAGAGCAGCTGCTGGGAGGGGCTGGGAGGAGGAAGCCAGGTGGGAGTCCCTCTCTGGGCTCCAGGAGAAAACAGGGTCTTGAGGGCTCCATCTAGGCATGGCCACCTGACCCTTGGTGGGGTGGTGGGTGGGCTGCTCCAGAAACTCCAACATCTTGTGGGTAGGGGACAGGCTTTGGAGTCCACTGAAGGTGGAGGCAACTTCAGAGGGCACTTTGAGACCTCTCCCTGCTTCTTGGGACCTTCATCCCTCACCTGATTCCCCCATACCCCTTCTATTCCCTGACCTTTGCCCTATGCCTGCACATGGCTGTTTCTCTGGGACTCAGCAGCTTGGGAGAAGCATCGGCTCCTGGCCTGAGCCCAGCAGAGCATCTGAGCAGGCCCTACCCATCCTGAGCCAGTGTTCTGGGCCTGCCCAGGGCTCCTGCTCCGCTCAAGCAGGGGGAGGAATTCCTTGCCTGACTGGAGATGCTTCCCAGGAGGCCCTGGGCTGGGCTCTGTGGTACCTTCTTTGGATCACGATTTGCCTGAGTTTTACAGAATTCAAATCCAGATGGAAGGAAGTGACTCCCGCAAGTGCAACATTACTATTTTTTTTGGTCCAAAATGTGGGCCAACAAAACCATCTCTGGGAAAACAAATAAGATGTCCCTTTTCTTTGTTTTTTACATATCCTTTTTAAGGAAACATCTTTGTACGCAGTTTTCTTAAGTATGAGCATCCAGAGAAGCTGTGTGTTGGGGCCTCAGATTTCTGGAAAGAGTGGAAGGGACACTGGGCAATGATGACAAGGACAATGCCCCCACCCCATGGCAGCATAGGAAGAAGTCATGGAGCCCTGCACCCTGAATTCGAGCCCTTCCCTAGGGTCACCTGGCCCTGAGAGGTGACCAGGGCCTGCACAGGTGCCCAACAGTGCCCAGAGCAAAAGTTGTGCCCAGAAGTGCCGGTTTGGCATTGTTCCACTCCACTGAGGAAGGTGGGAACAGGTCACAGCTGACAGTCACCTAGGCTGAAGTGGGCATGGCCCTCTCAGCAGGCCAGTCTGGGAAAAGGCTCCTGCCCAGTTTGGCTGGACTATCCTTCCACCTCTGGTTGAGCATGGCTAGGGCTGTCCCTGGTTTCAAGTGCCTGCTCCCAGGCCTCTGGGTAATGCTGCCTCTTCTGGGGACTACCTGGCTAGATTGTCCTGCTGTGGGGCCCTTCCTGGTTTGTCTCTCTTCCACAACACAGCCAGTGCGTGGAGAGACAAATGGAGTTATGACCCTGGCCCTGATGGATGTGTAAGCGGTCCCCTGGCCCTGCAGGCTGCAGGGTGGGGGTCATGCAGACAGTAGCCCAAGACACTCCGTCTTCCTGCCACAGGGCATCCATCTCAGGCGGAAAGCCCCCACCCCATAGAGCGAGGAGGGCCCCAGGCTGGCCAGGGGCAGGTGTGGCTGCTGGCTGTGGTGGGTGCAGCCTGCCAATTATGCCCAGGGCTGGGGGGACTGTGTCTCTCTGGCACCTCCAGGTCATGCTGATTGTATCTGTCTCGAGAGTGGGGTCCCTGCATGTTGCAATCCTAACGTGCACAGCAACCTCATAAGGGTTGTGGGGCTTCCCCCTTGTATGTAGGATCCCAGGTTCCCCTGACGTCTCAGTGTGCGGTGTGCTGGGTGGCTTCCTTGAGCTGCGTCGTCTTGCTGGGAAGACTTAGGGAGCAAGGCTAGGCCTCCCTGTCGCGCAGACCCGCCCCCGAGCTGGTCTGCGGTTGTGGCAGAGCCCTGTGGGTTTCTGGGCCCCGGCGGCGGCGGGACGGGCGCCTGCCCAGCCGCGCAGTAAACTGCCTTGCCGGAAGGGGGGGCCTGGCCGCGTCCGCGGGCGCTACCGCCGCGGCGGAACGTCCTTCGGGCGGGAGGGGCGAACGGGGCCGAGCGGGGCCGAGCGGGGCCGAGTCGCGGATGGGCGGGGCCGACCGTGCCCGAGTCCCAGCCGAGCGAAGCCGAGCGCGGCCGAGTCCGGGAGGGGAGCGCGCTTTCCTGGAAGAGCGCGGCGAGGAGCGGGTCACATTCTTGGCCGGCGCTCCGGCTGAGGCGGACGCACGGCAACAAACAGCGCGGGGG
>NW_003852462.1:1015339-1102888 GCF_000181295.1 Otolemur garnettii
CCCGGGGCTGCAGAAGACGCTGGAGCAGTTCCACCTAAGCTCCATGAGCTCGCTGGGCGGCCCGGCCGCCTTTTCGGCGCGCTGGGCGCAGGAGGCCTATAAGAAGGAGAGCGCCAAGGAGGCGGGCGCGGCCGCAGTGCCAGCGCCGGTTCCCGCAGCCGCCGAGCCGCCGCCCGTGTTGCACCTGCCCGCCATCCAGCCGCCGCCGCCTGTGCTGCCCGGGCCCTTCTTCATGCCGTCCGATCGCTCCACCGAGCGTTGCGAGACCGTGCTGGAGGGCGAGACCATCTCGTGCTTCGTGGTGGGCGGTGAGAAGCGGCTGTGCCTGCCGCAGATCCTCAACTCGGTGCTGCGCGACTTCTCGCTGCAGCAGATCAACTCAGTGTGCGATGAGCTCCACATCTACTGTTCGCGCTGCACGGCCGACCAGCTGGAGATCCTCAAAGTCATGGGCATCCTGCCCTTCTCGGCGCCCTCGTGCGGGCTCATCACCAAGACGGACGCCGAGCGCCTGTGCAACGCGCTGCTCTACGGCGGCGCCTACCCTCCGCCCTGCAAGAAGGAGCTGGCCGCCAGCCTGGCGCGGGGCCTGGAGCTCAGCGAGCGCAGCGTGCGCGTGTACCACGAATGCTTCGGCAAGTGCAAGGGGCTGCTGGTCCCCGAGCTCTACAGCAGCCCCAGCGCCGCCTGCATCCAGTGCCTCGACTGCCGGCTCATGTACCCGCCGCACAAGTTCGTGGTGCACTCGCACAAAGCCCTGGAGAACCGGACTTGCCACTGGGGCTTCGATTCGGCCAACTGGCGGGCCTACATCCTGCTGAGCCAGGACTACACGGGCAAGGAGGAGCAGGCACGCCTGGGCCGCTGCCTGGACGACGTGAAGGAGAAGTTTGACTATGGCAACAAGTACAAGCGGCGGGTACCCCGGGTGAGTGTCCTGGGCCTGGGAGCTGGGGCAGCCCCACCTGGGTGGGAGGCCCTCTGGGCGCCTTGGGCTTGGCCTCGGAAGGCTGCTTGGCCCGGAGTCTCAGCGTTCTGCTTTGTTCTGAGCAAATGCAGGGCATTGTCAGCGTTCTCATGGCCAGGGGCCCATGTTTTGGGAGAAGGTTCTCTTGCCTGACCCCTGGGGTGACCCCAGGGAGTAGGCCTGGTGGGTAACAAAGCTCTCCCCTCCCCCCACCCACAACCATCACCCAGATAGGCTGGATGGGGGGGGGGGGTCACAGTCCTTAAGTGCTTGCCCTGAGAAAAGAGGCCTGCTTTGGGCTGTGGGACATTAGATCTGCTAGGATTCAGGCTGGAAGACTTAGCTGAGGTTTTAGGACCTCCACAAGGTTGCTGACCTCACCTCAAAGCCTCACAGACTTGCACATGGGGGCGGCGGTTGCCTTCCCTTGGCCCCCAACCCCAGAGTTTCAGCAAGGCAGGGCCTGGTTTGCCACCAGCTCCCTGTTTTGTGCCTTTACGCCTTGGAACGCAGATGAAGCCAGGGGTCTGGGCTGCATGGCAGGGGTCCAGACTTGGTGCCCCCAGCTCTGCCTGTATTCTCTGGGTCCACATGAATCCCAGAAACCCCTGTGAGTGGTGAGGGCCACTGGGCCCCGGGTTCTGGCTTGGTCAGCAGGCTCCCAGGCTTGAGAGTTGGAGTTTCTGGCCTCCTACAGTTTGTTTGGGACTCACCCATTTCCTTCTTTGCTCTGAAACGCAGAAGGGTGCGGTACTGAGGGCCGCTGGCCGGGCGTTGTTGTTTGCCAGTTGGAGGATCTGTGGGATCCGGCCTGGGCAGCTCTCAGGCCTCTGGACATGGAAACCATTTGCTGGGGGCCTGGGGAACTTTCCGTTGTACACCTCCCTGAGTATTTGTAACTTTTCTTTTAAATATCCAGGCTTATTAAATTGCACACACAGAATGCTGCATTGGCTCAGCTATTCTTGGGAGGCCTAATTAATTCAGCTATTGCATCAAACTTTTTTTCTGAATCTGTGAATAGATGCTTCAGCCCGGTTTTCTCTGGGCGCCCCTCCAGCGGAGTGTCAGAGTCGTGGGGAGGAGGGGCTGTGGATGGAAACGAGGGGCTGTCGCCTCTGTTTAGAGGGGGCCGTTAAGCGTGTGTGTGCATGTGTGTTCAATGGTGTCCCTGCCCCCAGCTAGGGTGGCAGCCATCTGCAGACCCCCTCTGGGTCGGGGGAGGATGCTGGTGGTGGAGCTGTAGACACCCCAGCGGGCTTCAGATGGGGAGAGAGGCTGCAGCAGACATGATAGTGTTCCTTGTGAGGTGGGGGGGGCCTTCCCTTAGGGCACCTGCACCCTGGCTAGCACCCCTGCCCAAGGAGACCACGTGTGTGGGATGTGGTGGGCTCGGTCAGACGGGTGTGGGTTGTCTGTGGCCTGAGCGTCACTTATCTCATCTGAGCAGGGTGTGTCTGTGTTTGTTTTTGTCCGACTCTGGGCCATGTGTGTTTGTGGTCTTTCTGTCTTGCTAGTGCTGATGCAGTGGCTGGCTGTGCCTCTTTGTCATAGCTATGGTCCAGTGGCGCCCTGGTCATCTGGTTTCTCCCCACCTGCAGGCCTTGTGGTCCTGGGTGCCAGGGCCCCGGGTCTCATGGAGTGCCTGGTCTTGTCATGGGGCTGACCTGCAGCCTCCTCCAGTCCCTTCAACTGATGCTCTGGGGCTGCCTTTCCCTTTGGGGCTTCTAGTGTGGCTCTGAAATTTCATTTACTGAATGAGAAAGTGCTCCCTAGCCATGAGGAGACATGCTCAGTGTGACTGGTTGAGGTCTCTGGCCTGAGGGCTAGCTCAACCCTGCCCTGGCACTCATGGCTTCAGCCTGGGTCCTGGCACATTTGCCAGCTCCTGACTGCTTTTGGACAAGGGACTAAGGGCTGCTTCATCCTTCTGGTGGGGCACTTGCCCACCTGCTCCTTGGCCTGGGCATGGTGCAGTGGGCAGGGGCTGCTCCCACTCAAGACTTATATGACTGTAGTTGGCAGTTCTGGGCACATGGCTACCCTGAGACTCCCCTAGACCCTGCACTCAGTTGTCTGTGTATGCACGGGGCACCACGTGGGAAGGAGTGTCAGTGCCAGGATGGGCGTGGACACATGCTGCCGACCCCTTGTCCTAGAGGGAGTGGTCAGGCAGCCCCCCAGCCCCTGCTGGTCTTGAGGGGCTCCTCCCACTTGCCTCTTGATAGCTCATTCTTGGGATAGATTTTGATTTTTTTGCTTCTTTTGTAGCTTATTTTAATATTTTTGATCTCCTGAGGATGAGGGCAGAGGAACAAAGAATGTACTGGAACCATCTTTGCGGGGCCTGCTGTTCCCAGCAGGCGCTTGGGTTCTGCTGAAAGGGAGGGTGCTGGATGCCTTCTGGGTGCCTGCAAGGCATGGGCCCCAGTCTGCTGCCAGAGTGAACAGGGTTACTTCTTCTCTGCCACTGTGGTGGGGCGAGGCCCGTGAACTCCCCAGGGTCCCTGACGCCCTCATTACCTTTGCCTGTCCAACTTTGTTGGCAGCCTGGCCTTGGTGGGGTTGTGCTTCCTATGGTTGCCCCAGCATGGAACCGAGCCGGAGGTGGGGCTCTAGCTTCCAGCCCCGGAAACCCTGTGGGTGGACAGCTAGGCTAGAGGCCCTGGCATGTCAGCAGTACTGTGACAGTGTGAAGGGCTAGCAGTCCTCAGTGGTGCCCTGATGGCATGGTGGGCAGAGGAACTGTCTACCCTGTCTGGTGGCCATCAGGCCCAGCTTCCTTCCTGTGGTATAAACTGAAAGACCAGGCAGGTTGCCTGGGTTCTTGGCAAGTTACCTCTCAGGGACCCTTGTGGCCACTGTTCTCAGTTGGTGGGGTTGGTCTCACCTCCCCATTCTGTCCCTCACTGGCTTTGTGACTTGAACATGTTGCTCAGCCTCTGCCTCATTCTCGGATAAACTGGAGGCCACTGCCTTGTTGATCTTGGGTGTTTATATCTGACCATGGTGGGGTGTGGACAGGTTTTGCTGCTAGGAAACGTGGCAAAGAGGCACCCCTGAGCCTTACCTGCCCCACCCCTCTTCTTTGCCCCAGGGACGCTCTGTGCTCTGTCCCTTTTTCTGGGGTTGTCTGATAGCTCTTGGTCTGGACGGGCCTCCGTCTGTAGTTGGGCACTCAGAAAGGGAGACAGTGTGGCAGTGTGCGCTGCCATTTGGCCTGCTGCCCGGGACACGGCTCCTTGTCCCACAGGACGTCTTGCTGGGCAACCGAGTGCTGGCCTTTCAGGCTGACGACCAGGTGGTGCCTCCCGAGGCGGCAGCCGTGCCGCGGCGCCGGGGGTCCTCTCAGCTGCTGCCTGTGGTTGGAACGCTCCTTGACTGGAGGTTTGCGTAGTGCACGTTGTTGTGTTGTTCCTCTGCCCTTCAGACGCCTGGTCCCCAGAGGGGCCTGTCAGGTGGAATTGCTGTTTTTTGTGTGGGTCGAGGTGACCCTTAGGGGGAGGAGGGCTGATGGTCACTTGGTGTGAGTGGCTTGCCAGCCCACTGGATAGTGTTTAGGGAAGAACACCTGGCCAGGAAGTGGGTGCTGGGCTTTGGGACCCTCTGCAAATAAGTTGCACTTTGCTCTTTTAAGCCAGAGTGACCCTGGGAAAGGGCAGCATCAGGAGCTGGAGCTGACTTGCTTTTCCTGGGACCCATCGAGACAGGGCCTGTTGCAGTGTCTGGGCCTGCACTCAGTCGGGGGCCCGCGTGAGAGGGGCTTGCAGTCTGTCCTCCCCAAGCTTCCTGGGGCTTTGTGTTGGTTTCTCAGTCCAGAAGGAAGGCCAGCAGGGTCTTCTCAAGGGGAGAAGCAGTGACTCAAGAATGGGCTCTGGCTCCTGTCTGCACCATGGAGCCAGGAAGGGTTGGGGGGGGCGGTCCTGGGTGCCCACCCTGCCCACTCCTGCCGGGTGCCCTCCGTCCCCCTCCACGGGGAGCAGAGCCATTAGGTCACTCTGCTGGCATGTCTAGGACCCGGGCTGAGCCCCTCCCTGGCCTGGGGCAGCAGGCTCCTTGAGTGGCCCTCACTTGTGTCCTGAGTTTGGGGCAGCATGGAGCTGTGGGGGAGTAAGGTCACTGACTTCCAGTGTCTTGTTTCCCAACCTCTCCACAGCTGGTTGGTTTAGTGTCTGTCTCAGACTCAGGGACAGACAGGATACCACATGTGAGGAAGTCTGGGCTGAATGTGACCCGGCCCCGCCCCGGAGCCCAGGTTGGGACTGTTCCACGCCCAGGCGGGGCCTTCAGGAGGAGGTGACAGGGCCGGGCCAGTGCCCGGCCAGCACCCTGGCCGTCTGGCAGGAGATGTCCACTGCCGGCTGGGCGCTCTGTGGCAATAATGTGTCTCTTTCTAAGGATTGCGAAAGTTTGGGGAGGGTTTCTCCACTGGAAGAATTATGCAAGTTTCAACAGAAATGTTTTTAAAAAGTTTCTTTGTTTTGAGTCAAAATACAGAGGCTGAATTATTTCCTTAAGATCTGGGAGAACTGAGAAGGAAGGAAAATGCTCTTCCCCTCCTGACTGCCGGCCCCAGGGGCAGGGGTGGGGGTCATGGAAGGAGCCCTGGAGACTGACCTTTTACATCTGGGGGCTGGCCCCTTCTTGCCCTGGCTGTCATCTGCATGGGCGGAAGTGGGTTCCAATCAGTGTCCAGCACAATCACGGATGGTGTCCCTGGGGACCATGTGTGGCAGTGGCGACCATGAGGTCACCTTCTTGCCTGGGCAAACCTGACCAAGGTCTGCCTCCATCTGACCCCTCAGGGCTCGGTTGCTGCTCTGGAGACCAGGTGCCGCCTTGCTGTCTGTTGAGGCTACCTGGGGCCACCCCAGGGGAGTGCTTGGTACATTCTGATGGGCACTTTGGTGAGTGACAGCTCCCAGCGCAGCATCTTGTGGGTCTGAGAGCCTGTCCCAGTGGGCCTTTCTCCTAAGTGTGTTCCTTGCTGGGGATAGGGATGTCCTGCAGCTCTGGGATGTGCTGCCACCAGCGTCTACTATTTATTAAAATGACAGAGCACATTGGGGCATGGACTTTAAATGAGGGAGTGGGAATGCTGCTGATATCTGGAAGAAGGACTGAGTGGGCGGAGCACCCACACTGCCAGGGTCCAGCTTTGGCCTTTGCCTTATTTGAGTAATTCTCCTGTCTTTGGGTGGAAACCGAGACAGATAAGGGCCTCAGGAGAGGAGTTGTCATGAACCTGGGAGTAACTTGAATTCTATGTTGGCATTTGGCATTTATGTCTGGTCTGATGTTGCTTTTTGACTTACAAAGATTCAAAGAGTCTCTGGCTTCAAGATTTTGCAGCTGCAGGCAGTGGACTGGGAAGTCCAGGTGTGACTATCATCCTGCTCTGGGGATGATGTGTGGGGCTGTTTTGGAGGCTGCTTTTAGAGCAACCACTCATTGCTGAGCTGAGTGGGGCCTGGGGCCACTGGCTGTCATGGGTCATCAGTAGCTGTGCTCTTGGGTTAGAAAAGGGAACGTGGTCCTCTGCAGGAGCAGAGGTAGGTTCTTCCTTAGGTCTCTGTCTTTTCCTGCCCCTTTTGTGTTTTGGAGAAAGTGGTCCACTCAGGTCTTACTCGGGCACTCTAACCTTGGGTCTGCGGTGGAGTGCTCAGAACGCACTGCAATGTTATCCATGGCTGGTGGTGTACGTTCATGTTATTCCCAGCTTCGGTCCTGACTGGACAGGCCCTGACAGTGGCGTCCTTTGAAAGAAACAGCCCCTGAAAGACGACTCCTCCAGTCTTATGTGCCTTGGGCTGGTGGCCTCGGGCTAGGCTTGTCCTGATGGGCACTGGCTAGGGTCCCGCAGAGGCAAGGGTGTCTTTTTTTTGTTTTGTTTTGTTTTGAGACAGTCTCACTATGTCACCCTCAGTAGAGTGTTGTAGCCTCACAATTCACAGCAACCTCAAACTCTTGGGCTCAAGTGATTGTCTTGCCTCATTCTCCCAAGTAGATGGGATTATAGTCACTTATCACAAGGCCCAGCTATTTTTTGTTGCAGTTGTCATTGTTGGTTAACTGGCAAGGGTTGGTTAGTTGGTTCGAACCCGCCAACTTGGTGCCGTAACCACTATGCTACGGGTGCCAAGCCAAAATGTTACTTTTTTTCCCTGATATTTTTGGCAATCTTGTTGGGACTTGCTGGTATGTGGCACACAGTGCTCTGGGGGCCCGGGCACTGACCATGCTCAGGTGTGGCCAGTCCCCTTCTTAATTCATGCCCTGCACTGAGCTCTATCCGTGGGGGTTCTCAGAGGTCTGTGCCTTTTGGGGAGGTCAATGGAGGCCTTTTGGACCCCACCTAGGACAGGAATTTAAGGAGCTGACCTGCCTGGAGAGGCTGGTTTTTAGCAGGTCCAGTGCATGTGGTGTCAGGGGCTTCTCTGCCAGGTGCTGTGCTGGGGCCAGCCTTGTGGTCCCTGCCTGGTGTGACCCAGTGTGGTCAGAGCAGGGTAGGGTGGGCATCCCTGGGCCCCATCCCTCCCCTGCCGATCCCTGGAGGTTTGTTCAAGAGTTACAATGCTTGGGGAACTCAAACTATTCCTGGAAAGCAGTTTGTTCTTGTGTCTCCCTGCCTGGCCCCCTAGACCACAGTCTTTGCATGGCAGTGGACGAGGCTCACAGCTGCCCTGGCGCTCTGGCTTTACCTGGTTGTGGTTCCTCCGACAGCCAGGCCGAGTAGGGCCTCTGTGCTCTGAACATGCTGTTTCCAAGCTACCCTGCAAGGTAGCAGAAGCCCTCCTGGCCCTCCATGGCATTTGTGGGGCCCCTGGACACAGCAACTTCCTGCCACACTGGTCCCTGATGCCTGAGGGTGGTGGCAGCCCTATGGCTTCTTCTCTGGAGGTGGTGAGAGCTTGTGGCACTGGGGTGAGGGACTCCTCTGTTGGAGGTGAGTGGGGTCTGGACTCGAGCCCTGGTCTGGGGGGGAGTGCACTGTGGATGGGGCAGCCAGCCACGTGGGCAGTGCATGAGTGCTCATGTGGCACTTGAGAGAGTGTATGTCTCCCGAGCCATGTGTGCTGCCAAATGTCCAGTGACCTAGTGAAGGCTGTGTTTAGAGTCAGCTCTGTTGCCAGGATGGGCCGTGGGGTCTGTGCTGGTGAGGGCCTGGCATCTGCCCTTCCCCTGCACTGTGGGGCTGGCTATAGAGGGGCCTAGGGTGGGAGGCCAGAGGGAGGTGGGGACCCGCGCCTGGTCCTGGATGCGGCTGGCAGCGTGCTCGCTCCGCCTCACCTGCTGCCTCCCTGCTTTCTGGCGTTACTACCATGTTGCCCAAACCATTAAAAAAACTCTACTCCCAAGTTGAATGATATGCAAATGTAGTCAATTAAGCGAGGGGATTTTAATTAGCAGTTTAAGTTCATGTGTGAAGTGTCTTGCCTTAATTACTTGACAGTTTTGTTGTAAATTTGCTAAGTTTTTTTTTGCAGAACTATCAAAACTGTGATTTTTTTTTTTTTAACATTCTTGTATGCAATAAGTGTCGCCCAGCTCGCCTGACCCTAGTGGATTTTGTCTCAATTTATAAAGCTCTTTAAACTGTGAAAACAAGGTAAACCCTGAGGGTTGGCTCCATGTGGCTCCCTGTGCTTAGCTGTGCTCTGTTTTCCAGAGCATGGGTTGGCAATGGGCAGGGGCTGCACGGCCTTGGGCTCCTGAGTGTGGGGGGAGAATGTGAGGAACCTTTGTCCAGGTTGGATCCTGGCTCCTGATGGCAGCGTCTGAGGCCCAGGGACACTGAGACGTCAGGTGGAGTCAGGAAGGGCTTCGTGGTGGGGGCGGGGGTTGGGCCCCAGCATGAGAGCCATTAGGACTCAGGCCTGGGAACCCATGCGGACAGGGGCCTGTGTCCACCCCTAAAGGGTGGTTCTGGCTGCCTTGGGGTTTCATGGTTCACTCGGCAAGTTCTAAGTTCCTGACCATCTGAGAGCCTCATTTTGATTTTCTTGAACCAGAAGTGGTTCCATGATGCTGGGGTTGGGAAGGTGGCCTGTGTCCCTGTCCCGCCTGCCAGTGCCCTTCTCACCCTGTCCTTCAGGATGTTCAGTGTGGATGGAGTGATTGGTACAGCTTGCTTCATCTTGCCTGCTACTGAAAGTTGTCTACTGAATGAGGGTCCTGTATGGTTTTCCTGCCTCTGCCAGGTTAATTCCCCAGTTGAGCTTGATGTCTGGTATAGGTAGGTTTTTTGTCTCATCATTTAAACATTTTTATTTGTATCATGATTTTTCTGTTGACTAAACTTGACTCTAAATGAAGGACAAGATCTGTTTTCACTCTGAAGTGTGTCTGTGACATCTTGTGTCCTGGTTTCCTCTGTGAGGCATGGCCTGGGGGCTGAGGATGGCACCACAACAGGGACACTGTCCCCGGGGTTCCACTCCCCTTGGCTGTCCCAGAGTTGGAGGAATGGGGGAGGGTGGGAGCAGCCTTGGGGTGAAGGTCTGATCCTTCTGAGACATGAAATGTGAGTGCAGCTGCTCTGGCCCAGGCTGCTGTAGATGCTGAATTTCCAAAGGCACATGGCTCTCTAGAGGATCTGTGGGGGTTGCCTGGCCTTGCAGCAGGAGGCCCTCCTGGTGGTGGTCTCAGGAGACCGCAGAGCTCAGCCTGCTGGGCAGGGCTCCCGGGGGCCGTTGGGCCGTGGCAAAGGAAATCAAGTAGATTTTAAGGTGCAAAGTTATATCTAGCAGAGGCAGTAGTATTGTGTTAGAGAAAGACCTTGGTGATCATAAGTGGAGTTCTTTCTCCTCTTTAGTTACAACCCCTGCAGGGGATGCTGCCCATGCAGGTCTCTGTGGGAGGATGCTGGCATTCTGCCCACTGCTGAGGCTCTGGTGGGTGGGGAGAGAGGCACAGCGCCCTCCTGTTCGCCTGGCAGATGGAAGGCAGGAGCAAAACAGTTGACTGACCAACACAGACCAACATAGAACTATGTGTGCAGTTCTGTATGTGTGCAGGCCATGGCCCCTTCTTGCCCCTCTGGGGAGGGTGGCCCCTTCCCTTGAAGTGTGGCCCAGCATTGCCAGGAGGGGCAGTCAGGGACAGGGGGCTCTGTTCCGGTCAGTCCCCTTCCCTGGTCTGGGCCCTGTGATGTCCTTGGTTAAGCTCTTGTCAGGGGCTACTGCCAGGGTGTCACATGTGGGTTGCAGGTAAGGAGTTTGCAGAGGCTCTGTGGTCACCCAGCATGTGTGGCCGCTGACATTTTCTCCTTGAAATTCGAGGTTATTTGAGGTGAGAAAACCAGACATTGTGCCCTGCTGGGCAGAGCCCTGTGGAGGGCTGGGGTCCCTGGTAGGCAGTGCTGTTCTGTGCTGTCATTGCGAATGTGGGGCTCCATATGTCTGTGGACTACAAAAATGCAGCCTTTTATGGAAAATTCTGGCTCACATCAAGTGACTACCCACTTCACGTGCCCAGTTCAGCAGTCACTATCATCTTGCCTGTGTCGCTTCATTTAGCTCCTCCCTCCTATTTTTGCCATGGAACTGTATTTTTTTTTAACCAAATCCCAGGTATCATCTTATTTCATATTTTATATTTAAGTCTAATAGATGTGGAATTGTAAAAAATCATGACTGTGACACCGCTAATGTATCGGCAAAGCTAGCGAGAATTTCTTGATACTAGCTGGTGCTCAGTCTCTGCTGTCCCAGATGGCTCTTCTGCGGCTGCTTGTGGGGATCTGGGGACATCACTGCTTCTGGCTGTTAGGTCTTCTGTGCCTGTGTGGTGCCATCAGCAGGGACAGTCCCGAGTGTGGCCTGAGCCTGGCAGAGGCGATGTCCTTTCCTCTTGAGATGCACAGAGGTGGTGCTGTAGTGTGTAAATCGAATGAGTACACATTTTCCCATACATATCACTGGGAAAGCGGCTGGTTTAGGCTCAACAAGGAACCCTAGAATGGTAGAGAAATGTGCAGAGTGATCCTGTGTGCCTCCCTCACTGGTCATCTTTGCCACACTGAAAGTCTCTTTTTATTTGGGTTTTTCCTCATGCATGCTGTATGGTCCACCTTTTTCACTGAACAAGACAGGTGTCACAGGTGTTCCTGTTTGAGGTTCACTATAGAAATGCCATCTTAACATCCCTTTAGAAAACAAGCTAAAAGCACATGGTGACAATTTTTAAATAGTACAGATGGGTATAAAAAGCAAACTTGAGCACATCTGCAGAATTGCACTGGCCCTTCTCCACCTAATGTCCCGGAGTGCCATTGGCCAACTGTGTAGTGTTTTAGAATATTGGGTTGTGGGTTCTGGAATTTATTTAATGTCAAGGGCACACGCTGTCTTCTGTCACTGCAAATGGTGCTTCAGGGGTTGTCCTTAACACAAGCACGTCCCAGAAACTCCTTGTCGGTGTGGCAGCACAGAGCCTGCTACCCGCTCACCACATGCCAGTGCTCCACCCACTGTGTGCTCTGGGGGCTGTCCAGATCCCTTTGAGCAAGGCTGGTTCACAGCGGTGCTCTTGCTGGGAGCTTTTGTGCTTCTTCCTGGCTGACTGTTCTCATTCTTGACCTCGGGATAAGAGCAGATGCTGTTGGGTGTATCTTGGTGACATTCGTGTGTGAGCTGCTTGTGTGTCTGGAACGTGGGCCTAGGAATGAAACAGCTTGTCAGAGGGCCATCAGTGGGGTCAGCCTGTCCTGCAAAGTACCCTGCCTTCCCTGCCTGTTGGTTTTATTGGGTGTCAATGCTTGGGCCATGTGTGGTGCTGGGTGTGTGGGGTGAGCTGCTGAGAAGAATGGGGGTCAGTACGTGTGCATCATTTACTGGAGCACGTGTGCAGGTGCCACCAGAGTGCGTCTTTGTGTCTTTGCCATCTGAATCAAGTGGGGTGATTATGTTTGTGCTGAGATCTTTGCAAACATCTCTGGTCATCTTCTCATGAACTTCTGAGACCCCCAATCATAGGGCATCTTAAAGGGCTGTAGATGTTACACCTTACCAAAACTTTGCTCTCAACAGCGTGTAGTCTACATGCCACAGAATTAAGAAGCTGGCTATTTTCCTGCCTCTTTATGCTTTTAAGACACTGTCATTTGGAGTATCTTTCTTAATTTGGAAGGTGAAAAATCTCATTGTTTAATTCGCATTTCTGTGCTTTCTATTGGGGTGGACCATTTTGTTTTTAGTCTTTTTCCCTGCAATTGGCCATTTGCCTTGTACGTGTTTGTACCACTCCATGGTAGGAAGTACATTCGTATTCTCTCTTCCTTTTATAAGATCGTCTCATTGTTGCCCAGGCTGGAGTAGTAGCGTCACAGCTCACTGTAACCTCCAACTCCTGGGCTCAAGTGATTCTCCTGCCTCAGCCTCCTGGTAGGTAGCTGGGACTACAGGCACCCACCATGCCCAGATAATTTCTGGTTTTTTGTAGATATGGGGTCTCACTATACTGTGTAGGATGGTCTCAAACTCCACCTTTGGCCTCCTGATGTGTTGGGTTTATAGCAGTGAGTGGCTGTGCTGGCTGGATTTGTGTTCCCGTGCAGGTGTCGCCAGCACAGCCCTATCTCTGGGACTTGTCCCTCTTCCCAACTGAGGCTCTGTCCCTGTAAACACTTAACTGCCCCAGCCCTGCAATACCAGGCTTCTCTCTGTCCCTGTGGATTTGGCTGCTCCAGGGATTCACACTCAGACGCTGTTCTCTTAGTGACAAGGTTATTTCACTTGGTGTGATGTCCTCAGGGGTTGTACACATTACAGCAGGTGTCAGGTGTCAGAATTTCCTTCCTGTTTATGAGTGGGTAATGTTCCCTGGTATGGCTGGATCCATTTTGTCTGTTCATTTCTCCCTGGACACTTGTGAAGATAGTGTGTGGACATGCCTGAGACCTGTCTCACGGTGCTGCTGTGAACGTGGTGTGCACACACACGCCTGAGACCTGCCTCATGGTGTTGCTGTGGGGATACTCTGAGACCTGCCTCCAGTTCTTTTGGGTATAGGCCCAGGATTGTGTGCTGGGCCAGTGGTAATTCTGTTTTTTTTCTTTTGTTTTTTTTTAGAGATGGAGTCTTTATCGCCCACAGTAGAGTGCTGTGGCATCACAGCTCACAGCAACCTCCAGCTCTTGGGCTTGGGTGATTCTCTTGCCTCAGCCTCCCAAGAAGCTGGGACTATAGGCGCCTGCCACAATGCCAATCTATATTTTTGTTGTAGTTTGGCCAGAGCTGGGTTTGAGCCTTTGAACCTGCCACCCTCGGTATAGGCCTGGTGTCTTACTCACTGAGCCATAGGCGCCACCCCGTTTTTTCTTTTTCTTTCTTTTTTTTTTTTTTTTTGAGACAGAGCATCAAGCTATCCCCTTGGGTAGAGTGCCATGGCATCACAGCTCACAGCAACCTCCAACTCCTGGGCTCAAGCGAGTCTCCTGCCTCAGCCTCCCAAGTAGCTGGGACTACAGGCACCTGCCACAACGCCCGGCCATTTTTTGGTTGCAGCCATCGTTGTTTGGGAGGCCCGGGCTGGGGATTCAAACCTGCCACCTTAGGTGTATGTAGCTGGCGCCTTAGCCGCTTGAGCCACAGGCGCCTTAGCCGCTTGAGCCACAGGCACCGAGCCTGTTTTTTAACAAAGCAGTTTCTGCTTGGGCTATGCCCTTCCGTGGTCCTACCAACAGCGCTGCTTCAGGAGCCTACTTCTCCACATTCTTTTAACGCTTGTTTTCTGGTTTTTCACAGTAGCCATCCTAAGGGGTGTGAGGTGGGTCTCAGTGTGGTTTGGGTCTGCAGGTCCCTGGTGACCGCTGGTGCTGAGCATCTTGGCCTGGGCTTACTGGCCTTTGGTGTGTCTTCTCTGGAGAAGTGCCTATTCAAGTCCTTTGCTCAGTTTGAACTGGGTTTTGGTACTCCTCTATTCTGGATGCGAATCTCTTTCCCATTGTAAATTCCTGTCTCTTGTCCCATAGGTTAATAATGTCTCTGTTGCTAGAGGCTGCCCTCCCTCCCCACTGGTGTGTTGGGAGCACTCACTGCGGGCTCCTTCCTGTTTGTAAGAGGCTCTGAGTGGGTTTTGGTGCTGGGCTGCCCAGGTCTGCAGATCTGTCCCCTACCCCCTAGCCAGGCAAGGCCCTGCTGAGGATTGTGGTGTGCTTGTGAGGGGCTCCTGCCCAGCACATAGGTCACAGCCACCTGCTGGCATGAAGGACTGAGCCCTGCAGGGGGGAGTGAGTATCCTAGCAGAGCACAATAGGCTGGGACACCTATTTGTGCCTGGTTTGTGGCAGTTGGAGAGACCCTGTGGCCCCAGGGTCTAGTCTGTGGGGTGGAGACCCCACCTACCCCCAGCGCCCAGGGCCACTCCTGCTTTCTGGGGAGGCCTTGAGTGTGTGTAGCTGGTCAGGGCAGAGCCTGGACAGATGCCTGGTCCAGCCTAGGGCCTGAGAAGGGCAGCAGGGAGGGTTTCAGGCTCTTGGCTCAGTGAGCTGTCTGCATCTTTCTTAAGCTAGATTCAGGAGAAAGTTCTTTTTAAAGAAATGATGGCTTCACTGAAAGATGATACCACTTACCACACAAAGGCCTGCATTCCTGTTTTTTAAATCTTTTCTCCAGATGTGGCCATGTGGTGGGCCCAGAGCAAGGTACTGTTTTACTGGCAGTCATTAGAAATATCTTTTTAGGATGGGGTGTGGCCACCAGGCAGGAGGGACACCCCCTTGCCCTGGGTGCTTGGGGGTGATAGGGATAGCCTGCTGGCTCAACCTTAGCTTTTCCCACAAATGGGGGGCTGGGGCTGATTTTCTCAGGGTCAGGACTCAACTCCTTCACCTTCCTGGGCTCCCAAGTTGCCCTTGAGGCCTGTCTGGCTCTAGGAGAGAGTGACCAGGAGCCCCGCTTCTCGCACCAGCCACCCCCTGGGTGTCTTCCCTCCTGCCTCTTTCAGGAGGGCTTCTAGGTTAGGGCCGGCTCCAGGCCTGTGTTGGACTAGTTTGGTTCTGTTGGTGACAGGTGGCCCAGGCTGGGTCTCCTCTGCATCGGGCTTTGGTACCTTGCTGAGTGGCCATGGCTTGTGTGTGTGAGAGACCCTGGTGTTTATGGGGATCTGCGACCCTTCCCCAGAGCCTGATGGGACCTGGCCAGTTGCTTCTCCACATGACAAGACTGAGAGGTTCCTGACGGTCAACTCAACAGTGTCCATGTTGCTGCCAATGTCCCAGGGTTGCAGCAGCTGTGCTGGTGACTCAGCCTATCGACTTCTGCTTCCGTTACTTGGTTTTCCAAAGGCCCCATCTTGGCCTCCGTGTCAGGAACAGGCTTGGACCCTGGGGCGGGTTCCTGGCGAGGTGACCGCTCCACTCTTCTGTCTGGCTTTGTCTTAACTGTTGAATATTAATGATGGGGGCTGGGGAATGAGGGTGGCACTGGGTGGGGGGAGTGGCTCTTTAAAGAAGAGACCTTCCTTTTTGTTTTGCAAATATCCCTGGGGTACCAGCCCATGGGGGTAAGGACACCCCTGGTGGATTCAAAAGGGAGGCCTGGCTGGGGAGCCTGAGCAGGCAGCCTTTGACCCCAGGCGGAGGGTGGCTTTTTGTTTTTGGGTATAAAGAAAGAAAGAGAGAGAGAGAGAGAGAGATGAGAGAGGGGGCCAGTCCCTGCAGCCTGGGCTAGCTTCACCTGCTGTTGTCCTTGAGTGAGGTGAAAACAGGCATAGCTGGATTTGGTTTTTATTTTATTTTATTTTATTTATTATTATTATTATTTTGGCTGGGGCTGGGTTTGAACCCACCACTTCCGGCATATGGGACTGGTACTCTACTCCTTTGAGCCACAGGCACCGCCCTGGATTTGTTCTTTTTCTGCTCCTGTCTTCTCTGCAAGTAGTGGTTGTCGTGATGTTTTATTTCTGGTCAGGTAGAAGTTTCCAGGAGCTTAGAGGCAGTGCTGCACAGATATGGGCTGTTAAGACCTGGAGACTCTGGGTCAGCACCTGTGGCTCAAGTGGCTAAGGCGCCAGCCACATACACCTAAGGTGGTGGGTTTGAATCCAGCCCAGGCCCGCCAAAAAACAACAGTGATGGCTGTAACCAAAAAATAGCTGGGCATTGTGGCGGGCGCCTACAGTCCCAGCTACTTGGGAGGCTGAGGCAGGAGACTCTCTTGAGCCCAGGAGTTGAAGATTGCTGTGAGCTATGATGCCACTGTACCCAGGGGGACAGCTTGAGGCTCTGTCTCAAAGAAAAAAAAAAAAAAAAGACCTGGAGACTTGGCCTGGGGCCTGGTGTGGCCATGTCCTTACTCTGAGCTTGGGTCATGTCTCTTCTTAGGGCCTCAGTTTCCCGTGAGCCTCTCTTCCTTTGGCAGAGGCAATTTCAGGAGGTGAGCCTGGCTGATGGGTGGCTGGTCACCTGATGGACACCTGCAAGTGCTTGCTGTCCCAGAGGACTTGGTGTGAGTGGTCAGCGAGCTGCAGACTCAGAGCGTGAGCGGTTGGCGGAGCTGTAGACTCAGGCATGTGCTGCTGCCCTAATGGGCTGGTCAAGGTTGAGGCCAACTTCTATCATGCAGCGTTCTCAGTGCAGTGTGCAGAACACATCTCACCTGGGCCTCGGGGTTGTGTCCTAGAGGCTTTGGGGCACAGGCTGAGGATGCAGGCTGGGTGTGCCTGGCAGTGCTGCTGTGCACCAAGTTCGGCCTCTGAGGTAGCCCAGGCTCTGTGCAGAATGAGATTGACATGAGGTGTTCTCGTGGCACAGCTTCCTGTGGCCCACAGTGGCAGCTCCTCACTCACAGCTGATGTGAGGGGGCTGAAACTGGCCCCCCGCTCAATTCTTGCGGGAAAAGAGACTTTCATCAAATGGGAATAAGGCGGTGTGTGGCGAGCTGGCTCAGGGCACCATCCTGCTGCAGGGCCTAAAAGGAGGGAGAACGGAGCCAGCATCTTAGGTGGACTCCAGCCTCTCCCTGCAGCCCGGCCCAGCCCTCAGACGCAGCAGTGGTTGTACAGGCAATTGGACTAGATTGGAGGTGTGTTTGTTCCTGGGATTTAATGGTTCAGGAAAGTGGGAACTTTCAGATTCAGTGTCATGCTGGTTTCAGTTTGGATGCCTTGGTGCCTGTTTAGGAAAAACCATAAACGGGGCTGTGGTGAGGCCCTGCCACAGGGCTGGTGGCCCTTCCTTGCACTCTTCTGGGTTTCCCTCAGCCCTGTGTCCTTCCTGGGTGCAGGCAGCCTGTTTGCGAGCTGCTGCCTCTCTGCAGTGTGGAGATGTCTTCAAACCCACCGTGAAGTTGCAGGAACACCATAGCGGGTCCCTGTCCCTGAGCCAGCTGCTCTTACTTTGCCACGTGGCCTGTATGCTCCACGGGCTGCTTGGTCAGGTTTTGCTGGTCCTTTGAGAGCATGCTGCCCTCAGTGAGGTTCTTCCCCAGCGCTCAGTGTGAACTTCCTAACAAGGGCAGGTGGTGTGTGACCATGGGGTAGTGGCCAAGTCCAGGCTGCCGGGCCCCACCCCCACCCTGCCCATTGTGTCCCTTTTTTTTTTTTTTTGAGACAGAGTCTTACTTTGTCTCCCTTGGTGGAGTGCCATGACGTCACAACTCACAGCAACTCCAACTCTTGGGCTCAAGTGATTCTGTTGTCTCAGCCTCCCAAGTAGCTGGGACTGCAGACGTCCACCACAGTGGCTGGCTATTTTTAGGGACAGAGTCTCACTCTAGCTCAGGCTCATCTCGAACCTGTGAGCTCAGGTAATCTACCCTCCTCGGCCTCCGAGAGTGCTAGGATTATAGGTGTGGGCCACTGCATGCACCTGGCCCCTCACTGTGTCCTTTTTGGGGTTTGCTTTGGTCCAGAACCTGCCCCAGGTTCAGCCACCTTCTCTCCTAAGCCCCATTCCACTGGGGCAGCCCCTCAGCTGCCCTTGCCCTCAGGACACTGTGCACAGGAAGGTCTGTGGTAGTAGGTCGCAGGCCAGGAGGCACCCTGGTCAGCAGCCGGCAGCCTCACCCAGCTTGCCTCAGGCCAGCCTCTCCCTTGGTCGTTAATAAGTAATCTGTGGGAAGACTTTAGACTCTGTGTGTCCCTGTCCTGCAAACCTTCTCCCGGTGGGTCAGGTTCCTAGGAGTTTGCCCGCACAGTGGTGGTTACTGCTCCACTGCCAGGAGCCTTTTGCCGGCTGCTGTCCTGCTTCTCTGATTCAGTACCACTGTGGACTGTGGTTTTTTTTTTTTTTTTTGAGATAGTCTCACTGTGTCACCCTCAGTGGATTCATCATAGCTCACATCAACTTCAAACTCTTGGGCTTAAGCAATTCTCTTGCCTTAGCCTCCCAAGCAGGTGGGACTACAGGCGCCTGCCACAACGCTCGGCTATTTTTTGGTTGCACTTGTCATTGTTGTTTTAGTGGGCCCTGGCTAGGCTCAAACTCACCAGCTTTGGTGTACATGGCTGGCGCCCTACTCACTGAGCTACGGGTGCCAAGCCTGGACTGTGTTTTTAAATAATCATTGTTATTGTCCATTCTTGCCATTATTTTGGTGCTAAATCGCCCTTCATGTGATGGGGCTGCCTCCATTGCTGCTGATGTCCTCAAGAGCAAGCACAGCACTATTGGGCTTCCAGCTGCCTGCATGGCTCGTGGACACATCACATCGTGTGGCTCGTTGAGTCCTGACTGGATTATCCAGTTGAGGGCCATGTGGGGTTGTGCCTTCAACAGAGCCCTTGCTTGGGATTGAGTTCTGGCGGGTTCTGATGGTTCCAAGACCAGAGAGCTGCTCCAGAGCTCTCACTGCTGCAGGTTCTGCATTCTGGACACTTGTCTTGCAGGAGAAGCAGGGCTGGAACTCAGGTCATGGCACCTTCCAGTGGGCAGCCTGCTGAGCTCGAGGTGGGGGGATTGCTTTGGGGGAGGAGCCATTCCCAGGCTGCAGTGGCCATTTTGTAGCAGGAGATAGGCAAGGTTCCTGGCTGGAATCCGGCCTTGTGGACGGAGAAGGCGTCCATGGCCAGCGTCCAGGCCATGGAGTATACTCAGCTGTTCTGAGTGGCACCACGGCATCATTGGTCAGACATTGTGCTCCAGGTGGGTTCACCATGATGCAGTGGGCCTGAGGTCTGGCCCTGTGGGGCTGCCCATTGTCTTGCCTGTTGGTTCTGGATGTCAGGAAGGTTTCCTGTCAGAGGAAGCCATCTCTGGGTGGCACCTGCTGCATACTGGTCTAGCCTGTCCCTGAGCAGTGGTGCTCATGGCAGGGGCAGGAGGGCTGGATTCTGCCCTCCCCCATGGGTCTCTGTGCCTGGGGGCCATTGCCCTGAGAATCATAGAACTGTAAAGACTCAAGATCTGTTTAGATGCTTATTTGGCTGCTTTTCTTTTTAATTTACTAGACGTTCAGTTGGGACACATTGGAAATCTAGCCCACCAATGCATTGTGACAGGTGCCTCCCCTGCCTGGTGCTGTACTGGGGTCCTGGTGCTGTTACTGCTCCCTCTGGGGTGGGGGGAAAAGTACTGGGAGGGGGCAGGAGTCTTCTTTGGGTTGGAATCTTCTTTGTTCCCAAAGACATCACAGTCTTGGCAGGACTGTGGTCGCTATTTGGGTTGCTCTTGTCAGTAGGACAGAACTGGCTACCTGCACGTGCCCCTGGAGCCTGTGGCCCCTGAGCTGCATGTTGTGTGGCTTTGCCGTCTGGTAGGAGGCATCTGAGACAGTACTTCTTTGCTCTGGTTGTCTGAACTCTGCAGTTGGGCACAGGTGGCGTCACCTTTTAGTTGTCTGGCTCTAGGTGTGGACGGTCCCTATGCCTTGCATGTTTGTTGGGTAAGCCCAAGTGACTTGTCTCTGTTTGGTGTTAGTTGTCCCACCTTGTGGGCTTTCTTTTTTTTTTTTTTTTCTTGAGACAGAGCCTCAAGCTGTCCCCCTGGGCAGAGTGCCGTGGCATCACAGCTCACAGCAACCTCCAACTCCTGGGCTCAAGCGAGTCTCCTGCCTCCGCCTCCCAAGTAGCTGGGACCACAGGGCCCGCCACAACACCCGGCTATTTTTTGGTTGCAGCCGTCATTGTTGTTTGGCGGGTCTGGGCTGGGGATTCGAACCCGCCACCTTAGGTGTACGTGGCTGGCGCCTTAGCCGGTTGAGCTATAGGCGCCGAGCCCATGTGGGCTTTCTTTTCACCCTCTGTCCTTAGTTAAGGGGGCCATGGATATGCGCTGCAGTCAAAGTACCAAACATCCAGTGGGGATGGCTGGCATCCCTGTCCTGCCTACCAGTATTGGCTGTATGTGGGTACTTTGCACTCATGCTGTGCATGTCTGAGTGACAGTACTTTGTCCCTTGACCCTTGCCCAGCTGTTTTCACCACCTGCCACAAGTGTGCTGACATCACTGCACCTTAGGGTTTTGATAAATCCATCCTTAGGGCTGGTTTTTATGACTGAGGGTGTCTCCTGACCTCATTTTCAGTCTACACTCATGTGTCCTCTCTTTTCCTGTCAGGAACTCTGTCCTGACCTCATTTCCTGTTTGCACTTTCCTGTGTCCTGACCTCATTTCCTGTCTAATCACTCTATCCTGACTTCATTTCCTCTCTGGACCTCTCTGTCCTGATCTCATTTTCTATCTGTACTACTCTGTGTCTCTGACCTCATTTCCTGTCTACTTCTTTGGGCCCTGACCTAATTTCCAGTCTTATCGCTCTTTCCTGACCTCATTTCCTGTCTATACTTCCTTGAGCCCTGACCTCATTTCCTGTCTGATCACTCTGTCCTGACCTCATTTCCAGTCTGCTCTTCTTTGGGCCCTGACCTCATTTCCTGTCTGGATCACTCTGTTCTGGCCTCATTTCCATTCTGTACTTCTTTGGGCCCTGACCTCATTTCCTATCTTGACCTCTCTGTGTCCTGATCTCATTTCCTGTCTGCACTTCTTTGGGTCCTGACCTCATTTCCTATCTTGATCTCTCTGTGTTCTGATCTCATTTCTTGTCTGTACTTGTCTGTCTCCCTCACCTCATTTCCTGTCTGCACTTTTTTGGGTCCTGACTTCATTTCCTGTGTATACTCCTTTGGGCCCTGACTTCATTTCCTGTCTGGACCTCTCTGTGTCTCTGATCTCACTTTTTGTCTTTACTTTTTTTTTTTTTTTTTTGAGACAGAGTCTTACTCTGTCATTCAGAGTAGAGTATCATGGTGCCATTATAGCTCACAGCAACCTCAAACACTTGGCTTGAGCAATCTTCTTGCCTCAGCCTCTGGAGTAGCTGGGACTATAGGCACCTGCCACTACACCTGGCTAGGTTTTCTATTTTTAGTAGAGATGGGGGGTCTCTCACTCAGGCTGATCCTTGAACTCCTGAGTTCAGGCTATCCATGGCACCCAGCCAACCTGTCTCTACTCCTTTGGGCCCTGACCTCATTTCCTGTCTGCACTTCTCTGGGTCCTGACCTTATTTCCTGTTTGTATTTCTCCGGGTTCTGATTTAATTTCCTGTCTGTACTTAGCTCTGAGTCCTGACCTCATTTTCTCTCTGGACCTGTCTGTGTCTCTGACTTTATTTCTTGTCTGCACTTCTCTGGGTCCTGACCTCATTTCCTATCTGCACTTCCCTGGTCTTGACCTTATTTCCTTTCTGTGCTTCTCTGGGTCCTGACCTCATTTCCTGTTTGTACTTCTCTGTGTCCTGACCTCATTTCCTATCTGCACTTCTCTGGGTCTTGACTTCATTTCCTGTTTGTACTTCTCTGTGTCCTGACCTCATTTCCTATCTGCACTTCTCTGGGTCTTGACCTCATTTCCTGTCTGTACTTCTCTGGGTTTTGACCTCATTTCCTATCTGAACTTCTCTGGGTCTGACCTCATTTCCTTTCTGCAATTCTCTGGGTTCTGACCTAATTTCCTGTCTATTTCTCTAGGTCCTGACCTCATTTCCTGTCTGGCTCTCTCTGTGCTTCTGACTTCATTTCCTCTGTGCTCCGCGTTCCTTAAGTCAGGCATTTCTCATTGTCACGTTTTGCTCTCTTGGGAGCCTTTCTTTGGGTCTGCCGGTGTGTACTCTCCTGGCTCCTGCACTCTCCCTGAGTTTCTGTGCAGGTCTCTGTGTAGCCCAGGGTTCTTGGCTCCTGGTGCCCCTACCTGCCTCCTGCCACGCCTGGGTCTGTCTTTGTGCTGGGTGTCTCTGTGTTCTTCCCAGTGTGAAGTTCTGGGGTGTCCTTCTCCTGGCTCCATTGCCTCATCTGGGTGACTGCAGTGTGCTCTGTGAAAAGGTGCTGGGGGCGTTGGTCTTCAGACCCTGTCTGGCAAGAGCATGTGGTTTTCCACCCTGTGACTGCTGTGCCCGGAGCAGGAGGCTATTGACTTTGTGCTCAGTGTTTTGCTTCCAGTACCCTGTGGTGCAGTCCGTGAGGCTGACTAAGGCCTGTGCATGTGACCTGTTGGACTCTTGATCGCTGTCGGAACCTTCTATCAGACTTAGTGTCTGAGACATCACTGTATCATATTGTGAGGCGAGTCCTTTTTGGTCCTGTGCTGGGCACCTGATGGGCCCTTGTCACCAGGAAGCTCTGCCGTTTTCAGAGTGACAGCAGTCGCATTTCCTCGAGTTCTTTTCCTTCAGCGCTCGCTGTGGCTGGACATGAGTGGTCTCAGGGGGCAGGTCCTCCTGTCGTTGGCCCCACTTTCTCCAGGTTTGCTGTCTCGTGTGCATGCGTGCATGTTCAGGATTCAGGGTCCTGCCAGGTCAGTGTGTGGTGTAGTGCGGTCCTGGTTGGTGTTTGGAGGAGGAGTGGCTCAGATGCAGATCCCAAGATTCTGAGGTTTAATGATTGCCAAAGGATAGTCCAGTGGTGCATTTTGTTGGGTGTAACACAGAGTCAAGGAGGAATGTGAGTTGAGGCATTTTAAGGCTGTTTTTTCAAAAGGGTTGAAACTCTTCTTCTGTTTTTGGTGGGTTTTTTTTTTTTTTTTTTTTTGATAACTCAAAATATTTTACTTTTTTTGCAGGCCAAAAGGTTGAAACTCTTGTCAGTCAAGAAATGAAAAGAACCAACACAAGCCATTACAGTATCAGGTTTATCAGGAGGGGTCTCGTTTTCCTTTATCTTTTTTCTCCCCCTCCCCCACCCCTCCTGAGTCTTCCTGGCCCATGGACTTAGGTTGTATCCAAGACTACCCAGGGCCTCTGCCTGGGGTAGGGTGTGATCCACAGCTGTCCAGCTGTGGAGCGCCTGCCTCAGGCTTGTTCCTCTTTTTAAGATGGGGTCAGTGCCTCCGTCTGACAGTCTCCTAGACAAGCCACCAGTCAGGCTTATGTTTTGAAATCATGGGGTGGCCCTGGAGTTTTGCAGAACATAGTTTCTAGCTGGTTCCAGGTGCCATGGCTACTGCATCCCTGGAACTGCTTGGCCAATTGCAGCCTCTGGGTTTGTAAATAAAATTTTATTGGCACACGGCTGTGTCTGTTCTAGCCCACATTGTCTGTGCCCATTTCTGTGCTACAGCAGAGGGTTGAATAGCTTGAGACCATGTGGCTCACAGAGCCAAAAATATTTATGATTTGGCCCTTTCCAGAAAATGATTACAGATTTTTGATCTAGACAGAAATAATTGTAATGCAGCAAAATACTATTTTTGTGAAGTTTTTGGGGGCTGGAAAAGGATATCCTTGGGGTCAACCACAGAAGAAATGGTGGCCTCATGCTACTAATTTATGTTTATTTTGCCCTGTGGAGAGTGCGTGAGAGTGCACTAGTGAGCCCTATGGTATAAAGGGTCTAGTTGGGATAATTGCTGGTAGTTATTTTTAAAACAGCTTTTTTTGAGATACAGTTAACACATAGTAAACTACCTACACTTAAAATATACACTTGGATAATCTTTGATGTGTGTGACCTGGGTGAGATGTCACCAAGTGGGGAGAGGGAACCTGTCACCCGAGGGTTTTCTCCTGTCCCCCTCACCCCTACCCAGCGGCTACCGAGATGCTCCTGATACCAGGGGTCAGTTCCCCTCCCTAGAAAGGAAATCATACAGTATCTTTGGTTTTGGGTCAGATTTCTTTCTCAGGGTGATTATTTCAAGATTTCTTCTGTGTAGTGAGCATCTGGGTTTGCTCTTTGTCACTGTGGGGGTGGTGTCCTGCCGTGTGGTGGTGTCCCGGTCTGTCATCCACTCACCCTGCTGGAGTGGAGGCTTGGGAGTGTTAACAGTTCTTGACTATTACAAGTGAAGTGGCTGTGAACATTTCTGTACATGTTTTTATAGGAACATACGAGTTTATTCCCTTAGGTGGATACCTAGAGGTGGAAAGGCAGGATCGTATATTGGTGTTTATGTTAACTTTCTAGAAGCTGTCGAATCTTCCAAAGTGGCTGTACCAAATTGCCTTCCTGTCAGTGGTAGAGGAGAGCTCCAGCTCTTCTACACCCACCAGTCTTTGGTAATTTTGGTGGTCCGGCTTTATAATTTTATTTTGTTGAGTCAGAGTCTTGCTCTTTCATCCATGCTGGAGAGCAGTGTTGCAGTCACAGCTCAACACAGCCTCCAACACCTGGGCTCAAGCATCCTCCCCCAAAGATAACCTCCCAAGTGGCTGGGGCTACAGGTCCCCACCACAATGTTCAGCTGATTTTTCTATTTTTAGTGGAGATGGGGCCTACCTGTGTTGCTTAGGCTGGTCTGGAACTCCCTAGGCTCAAGCAGTCCTCCAAAGGGTTGCCATTACAGGTGTGAGCCTCTGCGTCCAGCCCTAGGTTGTACATCTATGTTCGTGACCCATTTTGAGGTAATTTTTATACAGTGCAAGGTGTGGATCCAAGTTCATTCTTTTGCATAAGGATGTTAGTTGTTTCAGCATCATTTGTTACAAAGATTATTTCTCTGCTGGTTATTTTTTGTGCTTTTGTCAAAAATCTGCTGTGCATGTGTGTTCAGTGATAGTAGCTCTGCTGTCTAACTCTGTTCTTCCTCAGAGCAGTTATGACTGTTCTAAGTCTCCTGCATTTCCATATGAATTTAAGAATCTATTTCTGTGAAAAATACCCTCTTGAAACTTTGACTAGGTTGTGTTGGCTCTGCAGATCAATTCGGAGGAACTGATGTCTAAACAATCTTGAGTTTTCTGACCTTTGTTTAAGGTACAGCTCTCATCTCTCACCTCCCCCTCCTTCCCTTCTTCCTTTTTTTTTCTTTTGAGATGTGGGTCTTGAAATGGTGTCCAGGCTGGTCTCCAGCTCCTGGGCTCATCTTCCCACCTCAGCCTCCCAAGTAGCTAGGCCTGCAGGCATGAGCCGCTGCACCTGGCCACCTCTTCAGTGATTTGAGTTTTTAATTCCCCTCAGTAGCATTTTTCACTTTTAAGTACACAGGTCTTTCCCATCCTTTGTCAGATTTATTGATTTATCTCTTTAGTTCTTTTTTCTTTTTGCTATTGTGAGTAGTAATATTGTTTCCTATAGCTCAGTTACTGATTATAAGTTGCTAGTACAATTGATTTTTGTATGTTGATCTTACAGCCTCAACTCACTAGTTCTGATAGCTTTTTTGTGGTTTCTGCTGCATTTTCTTGCAGAGATCTTGTCATCAGCAGACGTGTAAAGGCAGTTTGACTCCTCCCTTTGCAACCTGGTTACCTTGTCTGTCTGGCCATACCCCAGGGCAGTTTGAATAGAGTGGCCGTCCTCCATTCCCAGGAAAGCAGGCACGGTTCCCCACGGAGCGTGGGTTATTTGTTGGATTTGTGTTGCTGTCTTTTATTAGACTGAGGAAATTCTTTGGAATTGTATTCCTAGTTTACTTTTACCAGATACTTTTTCTGCGTTTACTGAGATATTAATATGGTGAATATCTTTTCTGTTATTTATGGTGAATTATTGGCTGATTTTTGAATGTTAAAGCAATCTTTACTCCTGGGATAAAAATCCCTTAGTTGTGATGTATTATTATTTTATTTTATTTTTTAAATTTAGAGACAGAGTCTCACTGTATCACTCTCAATAGAGTGCTGTGGTATCACAGCTCACAGCAACCCACCCACTCTTGGGCTTAAGCCATTCTCTTGCCTCAGCCTCCCAAGTAGTTGGGACTACAGGTGCCCACCACAATGCCCAGCTATTTTTTTGTTGCAGCTGTCATTGTTGTTTTAGCTGGCCTGGGCTGGGTTTGAACCTGCCAATCATGTTTGCATTCATAGGGGGCATTGACTGGTCTGCAGCTTTCTTTCCTTCTTTCCTTGCGTTTTCTTTGGTTTTGGTATCAGAGTGATGCTGCCTCATAGTAATAATTTTGGGAAGTGGCTTGGTGCCTGTAGCTCAGTGACTGGGGAGCCAGCCACAAGTACTAGAGCTGGTGGATTTGAATCCAGCCCGGACCAGCTAAACAACAATGTGGTAAGTGCAACCAAAAAATAGCCGGAAGTATTGGCAGGCACCTATAGTCCCAGCTACTTGGGAGGCTGAGGCAAGAGAAGTGCTTAAGCCCAAGAGTTTGAGGTTGCTGTGAGCTGTGATGCCATGGCACTCTACCCAAAGCAACATAGTGAAACTCTGTTTCAAAAGAAAAAATAATAATTTTGGAAAGTATTTCCTATTCTTAAATTTTCTTAAAGAATTATTTTTTAAAATGTTTGGTGGAACTTAACTATTGAAACCTGCTGGAGTCTGGAGCAGTGTTTGTGGGATGTTTGTAACTGTGGGCTCTTCAGTTATCCCTACGGAGAGTTACTGGTTTGTGTTGCACGAGTGATGTGCTTAGTTCGTCTAGACCAGGGGTTCTCAACCTTCTTAATGCTATGGCCCTTTAATATAGTTCCTGTGGATCGTGACCCACATGTTGAGAATCACTGGTCTAGACTGTCCAGTCTTTTGGCATAAGGCTGTTTGTAATTCCCCATTATTCTTTTTCAAGTTATTATTTGTTAATGGGGTCTTGCTGTATTGCCCAGACTGGTCTTGACCCCAGCTCTCACAGTCCTCCCGCTTTGGCCTCCCTGGCAGCAAGGACTTCAGGTCTGAGCCTCTCACATTTCTGATGCTGGTGTTTTGCTTTTCCTTTCCTTGATCTGTCTGTCAAGAGAAAAGTTTATTTATTTATTTTTTTTTTTTGAGACAGAGCCTCAAGCTGTTCCCCTGGGTAGAGTGCCGTGGCATTACAGCTCACAGCAACCTCCAACTCCTGGGCTCAAGCGAGTTTCCTGCCTCCGCCTCCCAAGTAGCTGGGACCACAGGCGCCCGCCACAACGCCCGGCTATTTTTTGGTTGCAGCCGTCATTGTTGTTTGGCGGGTCTGGGCTGGGGATTCGAACCCGCCACCCTAGGTGTACGTGGCTGGCGCCTTAGCCGGTTGAGGTTCTTTCTTTCTTTCTTTTCTTTCTTTTCTTTCTTTCTACAGAGCCTCAAGCTGTCCCTGTGGGTAGAGCTGGTGTCACAGCTCACAGCAACCTCAAACTCTTGGGCTTAAGCAATTCTCTTGCTTCAGCTTCCCAAGTAGCTGAGACTATAGGCGCCCAGCACAGTGCCTGGCTATTTTTCTGTTACAATTGTCATTGTTGCTTAGCTGGCCCAGGATGGGTTCAAACCCACCAGCCTCAGTGTACGTGTCCGGTGCCATAACCACTGTGGTACAGGCTCCAAGCCATTTAATTTTTTCTTTCTTTTGAGACAGAGTCTTACTGTGTCACCCTTGGTAGAGTGCTATGGCGTCACAGCTCACAGCAACCTCAAACTCTTGGGCTTAAGCTATTCTCTTGCCTCAGCCTCCCAAGTAGCCAGGACTACAGGCACGTGCCACCATGCCCGGCTGTTTTTGGTTGTAGTTTTCATTGTTGTTTGGCAGGCCCGGGCTGGGTTTGAACTGCCAGTTCTGGTGTATGTGGCTGGTGCCTTAGCCACTGAGCTATAGGCGCCGAGCCTTATTTTTCATTTTAGAGTTGGTTCAGTTATTTTCTTTTTTTTTACTTTTATTTCAGATTAATGCGAGTGTACAATTAGGTTATAATGTTTGGATATGTTAGGTCAAGTCTGTTGTAGTTGTGTCCGGCACCCAGTAGGTATGCCATGTACCCTTACTTTGTGCCAATTAAGTGGGAACCACTGATCCTCCTCCCCCTCTGCCAGTCTCTCTCCCCTCCCCCAACTTGATTGTCTTTTTTCTTGTGTGAGCATATATTAGATCATCTACTGGCTTCATATTAGTATTGAGCACCTTGGATACTTGCTTTACCTTTCTTGTGATACTTTACTAAGAAGAATGTGTTTCAACTCCATCCAGGTTACTACAAAAGATGTAATGTCTCCATCTTTTAATGGCTGAATAGTAGTTTATGGTATACAGATACCACAGTTTATACATCCCTTCCTGAGTTGATAGGCATTTAGGTTGTTTCCCCATCTTGACGATTGTGAATTGCGCTGCGATAAACAGTCTAGTGTAAGTGTCCTTATAATAAAAAGTTTGTTTTCTCCTCAGTAGATGCCTGGTAATGGGGTTGCAGGACCAAATGGAAGGTCTATTTTGAGTTCTTCGAGGATTCTCCATACTTCTCAAAGAGGTGTATTAGTTTGCAGTTCCACCAGCAGTGTAAAGTGTTCCTTTCTCTTCATGTCTGGGCCAGCATCTGCGACTCCGGGGCTTTGTGATGTGGCCTGTTCTCACTGGGGTTTGGTGATATCTCAGGGTGGTTATGATTTGCATTTCTCTGCTAATCTGGGATGATGAACATTTTTTCAAATGTTTGTTGGCCAGTCTTCTGTCTTAGAGAGAAGCCTCTATTCCTGTCTCTTGCCCAGTGGTAGATGGGATTGTTTACTCTTTTTTGTTGATTAGTTGGAGTTCTCTGCAGATTCTAGTTATCAGTTGTCAATAGAAGACAAGATATTTGTAAATATTTTTCCTCATTCTGAAGGTTGTCTGTTTGCTTTAATTGTTTTATCCTTAGCTGTGCAGAAGCTTTCCAGTTTAATTAAGTCCCATTTGTTTATTTTTGTTGTTGTTGCAGTTGACTCTGAAGCCTTCATAAAATCTTTCCCTAGACCAATTTCCCACACTTCTAGGATTTTTATCATTTCATGTCGTAGGATTTAAACCTTTTATCCATCTTGAGTCAATTTTTGTAAGTGGTGAAAGGTGTGGGTTGAGTTTCAGTCTTTTACATGTGGCTATCCAATTCTCCCAGCACCATTTATTGAATAGGGATTCTTTTCCCCAGTGTATGCTTTTGTTTGTTTTATCAAAGACCAGATGACTGTAAGAGACTGGTTGCATCTCTTGGTTTTCTGTTAGGTTACATATTGCTGTGTCTCTATTTTTGTGCCAATGCCATGCTGTTTTGATCACAGTAGACTTGTAATATAACCTGAAGTCTGGTGGAGTGATGCCTCCAGCTTTGTTTTTATTACTAAGCATTGCCTTGGCTATGTGTTTTTTTTTTTTTTTCCCCTGGGTCCATACGAAATGAAAAACTATTTTTTCTATTTCTTCAAAGTATGATGTTGGTATTTTATTCGGGATTGCATTAAATCTGTATATTGCTTTGGGTAGAACAGACATTTTAACAATGTTGATTCTTCCCAGCCAAGAGCCTGGTATGTTCTTCATTTGTTAGTGTCTTCTGCAATTTCTTTTCTTAGGGTTTCATAATTCTCTTTCTAGAGGTCCTTCACCTCTTTTGTTAGGTATATTCCTAGGCAATTTCATTTTCTTTGAAGCTGCTGTGAAGGGAGTTGTGTCCTTGGTCTGCTTCTCACCTTGGCTGTTATTGGTGTACACAGAGGTTATTGATTTGTGGATGTTGATTTTATACCCTGAGACATTACTGTATTTCTTGATGACTTCCAGAAGTCTTGTGGTTGAGTCTTTGGAGTTCTCTAAGTATAAGATCATTTCGTCAGCAAAGAGCAAGAGTTTATCTTCTCTGCCCCCATTTGAATGCCCTATATTTCCTTCTCCTGCCTGATTGCATTGTCTAGAACTTCCAGCACTATGTTGAATAATAGTGATGATAGCAGACATTCTTGTCTGGTTCCGGTTCTAAGTGGAAGAGCCTTCAGTTCCACATCATTCAGTATGATACTGGTTATGGGTTCGTCATAGGTGGCTTCAGTTAGCTTAAGAAATGTGCCACCTGTGCCTATTTTCTTAAGTGTTGTTGTTAGAAAAGAAGGCTGAATTTTATCAAATGCTTTTTAAAAAATGCATCTATAGAGAAGATCATATGGTCTTTCTTTTTGCTTATATTGATATGATGTATTACATTTATGGATTTGTGTATGTTAAACCAGCCTTGCATCCCTGGGATGAAACCTGCTTGATCGTGATGTATGACTGTTTTAATGTGTAGGTGTGATCTATTGGCTAAGATTTTGTTGAGTATTTTTGCATCAGTGTTCATTAGTGAAACTGGTCTGTAGTTCTCCTTTTTAGTTGGCCCCTTTCCTGGTTTTCGTATCAGGGTGATGTTTGCTTCATAAAACATGTTGGGGAAGGTTCCTTCCCTCTCAGTGTTTTGGAATAGTTGAGCAGTATAGGTATGAACTCATCTTAGAAGGTGTGATAGAATTCTGGTGTGAAGCCATCTGGTCCAGAGATTTTTTTTTGGAAGCGTTTTTATTATTTCTTCAATGTCAGTGCTTGATATTGGTCTATTCAAGAGATCTGTTTCTTGCTGGTTAAGTTTAGGGAGATAGTGTGATTCCAAGTATTGGTCCATTTCCTCTCCTCCACATGGTCAAATTTCTGGGCATAGAGTTTTTCATACTAGTCAGAAATAATCTCTTGTATCTCTGTGGTGTCAGTTGTTATTTCCCCTTTTTCATTTCTGATGGAGGTTATTAGAGATTTTTCTTTTCTTTTCTTTTCTTTTCTTTTCTTTTCTTTTCTTTTCTTTTCTTTTCTTTTCTTTCTTTTCTTCCGTCTCACTTTCTCGCCCTCGGTAGAGTGCTGTGGCATCACACTGCTCACAGCAACCTCCAGCTCTTGAGCTTAGGCGATTTTCTTGCTGCAGCCTCCTGAGCAGCTGGGACTACAGGCGCCCTCCACAACACCTGGCTTTTTTTTTGTTGTTGTGGTGGTGGTGGTTTGGCTGGAGCCAGGTTTGAACCTGCCACCCTCGGTATATGGAGCCGACACCCTACTCACTGAGCCGCAGGCGCCGCCCAAGATTTTACTTTTCTATTTCTAGTTAATCTGGCCAAAAGTTTATTGATTTTGTTTACCTTTTGGGGCTTGGTGCCTATAATTTAGCAGTTAGAGCGCCAGCCACATGCACCAAGGCTTGGTGGGTTCAAACCTGGCTGGAGCCTGTTAGATAAACAAAAAAAAAATAGCCAGGCGTGTGGCAGGTAACTGTAATCCCAGCTACTTGGGAGGCTGAGGCAAGAGAACTGCTTAACCCTAAGAGTTGTAGGTTGCTGTGAGCTGTGATACCACAGGCGACATAGTGAGACTCTATCTCAAAAAAACAAAAAAGTTATCTTTTTGAAGAACCAACTTTTTTTGTCATTAATTTTCGGAATGATTCTTTTCATTTCTGATTTAATTTTGTAATTTCTTCTGGGTTTGGGGTTGGACTGCTCTTCCATTTCTTTAAGGTGATTCGTCAGCTGGTTGTGCTCTGTTTTTCGGATGTAGGCATCTGATGTGGTGAATTTCCCACTTGGGACAGCTTTTGCTGTATCCCACAGGTCTTGGTGCCTTGTGTCTCCATTGTTGTTACGTTTGAGGAATTTAATGATTTCCTCTTCTGTCTCTTCCTTGACCCAACTGTCACTCAGCATAGAGTTGTTTCGTTTCCATGCCTTTGTTTGAGGATGAAAATTTTTGTTGGAGTTGAGCTTCCACCTTTATTGCCTTGTGATCTGAGAAGATACATGGTGTGATTCCAATTCTTTCAATTTTGTTGAGGTTTGATTTGTGCCTTACGATATGATCTATTTTAGAGGATGTTTCATGGGCTGATGAGAAAAGCATATGTCCCTCATCTTTGGGATGGTGCATTACACAGATGTCTATTAAGCCCATTTCTTCTAGGGTCTCATTTAAGTCCCTCATATCTTTTTTTAGTTTCTCTTTATGGGATCTGTCCTGCTCTGTGGGAGGGGTGTGAAGTCCCCAGCTGTTATGGTGTTGTGGGATACCGTATTGCTCAGATCAGTCGAGGTCTGTCCCGTCCCTCTGGGAGCATTTAAGTTGGGTGCACCTATGTATTTAGAGTTCAGGTGTCCTCTCATTGTCTTATTCCCTTGACTAGTCTGAAGTGACCATCTTTGTCTTTCCTAACTTTATTTGGTTTAAAATACAGTTGTGACCCCTCCTTTCTTCTGATTGATGTGAATCCTTTTGAGTTTATCAAGATTAGTTCCATGGCCTCGAGCTCAGTCAGTAAGTGTGGGTGCCGGCTGCTGGGTGGGGTGTTGTGTGAGTGTTGTGTGAGTGTTGGTCCGGTCAGGGTGCTGGGTGTGCGCAGATCTGCTGCGTCCTTGCTGATTTTCTGTCGGCTGTCGTAGCCAGTGCTGACTGAAGGTGGCTGAAGCTGCTGTACCTTGTGTCTCCTGGCCCCTCTGTCACTCTGTAGCCTTGTGGACAGTTGTGTCACTTTTGTTTTGACCTAACCTTCACGTAACCTTTTACCATCATGAAGTGTTGTCACTGTTCCTTGTCATTTCTTTTCTGAAACTGACTTTGGTGGTAGTGTAGTGATTTCAGTCTTTTCATTGCTGTTAGCATGAACTGTCTCTCCAGTTTTTTGCTTTTAACCTCTGTGTCCTTTCTGTTTAAAGTGGGGTTTCTTTGTAGACCATGTATGACTGTTTCATCCAGTCTGACAATGGGTGCCTTTCAGTTGGGATAGTCACATTATTAGCATTTAAAGTGATCATTGATAAGGTTAGGTTTGATTCTTTGTTTCCTGTTTGTCCTGTCTGGTCTTTATTCCCTTTTTAGTGATTTCTTTTGGGTCAATCCACTGTGGCCACACACCCATAGACTTCCTGGTCAGAGATGGTCCTCTGAGATCACAATACCAGATTCTTTCCATTCTCTTCCATAGAAGTGTTAGGTAAACAAATACCAGTGTCAGTTGCCTAGAGAGCTCAGTTCAGATACCTGCTGTACAGGCTGTGGCCTGAATGCTGCTGGCGGGGCCTCAGGTGTGAGCCGTGTGCTCCTGGCAGGGTGTGCAGCTGATGTCACAGGCAGCAGGTTTTCAGAATGTGCCTTGTGTCCTTGTTGCCTCACATGCTGTACTTTGTTGTCATCGGAAGGCCTCCCGTAAGGTTCACGTGTCCACCTTTGCATTCACTATCCTCTCTCCCATACTCTGCTCCAGAGCGGGGCTGGGACTGACCCATTTTCCCTTCCTGGCTTCCTGTCATACAGTTTACGTCTGTTATAATCCTGTAGTGAACTGTTGTTGTTTATGACTAAGTGACTGGTTTTTAAAGGGACTTTAATTTTAAAAATCTTACGTGTTTATCCAGTTATTTATCGTTTCTGCTACTATTCGCTCCTCTGTGCCAACTCAGAACTCTGTCTGGGGAATGTCTGGGTCTGCTGATCTGGATTCCTATAGCTTTCTCATGTCAAATGTTTTTATGTTCCTCTTTTGTCTCTGAAAGGTCTTTACATAAGGATAGAGTTTTAGGTTGACTTTTTGCTTGTTTGTTTTATGCCCTGTGACGAATCATGGTTGACTTTTAAAAAATGGTCAGCACTGGCCAGGCGTGGTGGCTCACGCCTGTAATTCCAATACTCTTGAGAGACTGAGGTGGGTGTATCACCTGAAATCAGGAGTTTGAGACCAGCCTGACCAAAATGAGACCCTGTTTCTACTAAAAATAGAAAAAACACTAGCTGGGTGTTGTGGTGGGTGCCTACAGACCCAGCTATTTGTGAGGCTGAGGCAAGAGGATCTCTTGAGCCCAGGAGTTTGAGGTTGCTGTGAGTTTTGGTGCCATGGCACTCTACCTAGGGTGACAAAGTGAGACTCCAAAAAAAAGTGTCAGCACTTTGAAGGTGTTGCCGCCCCTGGCTTGGCTGTCTCCCAGGAGAAACCTGCCTGCCTGTGTGCTGTTCTCCCACAACCTGTCTGTCTTCAGGGTCTTTTCCGTGTCACTGGGGTTGAGCCACATGATTGTGATGCTCTTTGTGGTCCTTTTCTTCATGCTGTGTTTGTCTGGAGTATTGGACTTCTTGGGTTTATAGATTTTGCTGAGTTTGGGAGACACTTGTCCTGCCCACATCTTCTCCGGGCACTGTGGTCGCCTGTGTGTCAGCCGTGGGCTGTGGTCCCAGCACACAGGCCTCCTCTTTCAGATCCTTTCCTCCTCTTGTCTCCTGGTGCTGTCTCTGTGACATCTGCATGCCCAAGAGTCTCTTGTGGTGTCTCCTCTGCGGCTCCTCCAGAAGCTTGGCATGGGCCTTTACCACGTCTGCTTTGCCTCTGCTTACTTCTCAAGACAGTGGGGTGGCAGTGTCCATGTCTTTGGGGACATTTCCAGTGATCAGTGACTCCTCATTTTGGATGCCAGACATTGTGTAGGTGCTGGATATTTCTGTCTCTGTAAGTCCCCTGGGGCTTGGTCCGATGGCCTGATCCTCTCAGGTCTGTTTCTGTGTTCCTTTAGGTGGGCCAGACCAGAGCTCTGTCTAGGGCTCAATTTCCCATCACTGTGGCAAAGCCTTACAGATGACCCAGTGCTCTGTGCATCCAGGGTTCCCGTGCCCTTTCCTCTGATCCTCTCGGGGGCTCTCCTTGGCCTCATGGAGTTTGCCCACCTGCACGCCCAGAGCCCCACAGTCCCAGGCCCCAGGCACACGGTCCTCTCTGTGGTCCCGCATCCTGCAGCCACACTGGTGTCCTTGAGCTGTCAGCTGGCTCTTCTCTCACCTCTGCCACGTCTTCTGCTCGCACCATACACTGGGCACCTGGAGGCAGTGACTGTGGCAGAGAGCTCAGCATACTGTGTCTGTTTCTCAGGGAGCCAACCTGAACTGTGCTGCCTGGCAGGTGTCCCAAGCTGGAGGTCACTGCCTCCTGTATACTGTCTGGGTCTCAGCTGTTCCAGGTGGGAGGTGGGTCCATGGGTGGCCCCCTTGCTAGAGTCCCTCCCTTCACACGCCTTGTTAGAAAGAGGACGTGTCTGTGGACACTCCTGGCCCGAGCTCCCGCTTAGGCAGATTGTGCTGTGGGTCAAAGGTGCTCTGCTGCTTTAGGACTGAATCTGTACCAGACTCAGAGCAGAAATAACTCGAGACTCTGGAGTGAGGGGTCCTCAGGGTAGTCTCTGCCCCTGGAGGAAGGTGAGCAAATCCTGCTCCGTGTAGCAGGTTTTTAAAAAAGTGCTGAATTGTGCTGACTGGCACATCCATTGTGAGCAGATATGTTTTCCTTTTGCAGTAATTTTGGCTACATTAAATTCGTTTTGTTAACATCTTCATTACTGCCTTTTCAGTGTTAGTGGGGATTGATTAGGAACAAAGTGCCATGATTTTGGCTATTCAGACGAGCAGCGCACCGGCCCAAGCTGGCTGGTTCTGTGACAAGCCCGAGGTCTGCGCTCAGTCACAGCTGCAGCTCAGGGACGTCAGCAGTCGGGCTGCTGTCAGGAAGGGGGTTACCAAGCACCACTCAAAACTCAGCTTAAGCAGTGATAAAATTGAATTTTTTGGTTTGTTTGCAGAAATTTCTAGGCAGTCTGCTACCTTGGAGAGCGAGGAAGAGGGATGTTCACAGGGCTCTTGAAGCTGGAGCAGCCCTCATCCTCTCGAGCTGTGTTGTTTAAAATTGCCTTCCTTCTAGAACCCTCTTCTAGGGTGAAAGGCATGATGTGTGGCTTTGGGATTTGGCCAGGTCTGAGGTAGCATCGTGCTCTCATGAGATGGCCTAGGGAAGTTGGGCCCGGGGATTCATGCTCTCCATGCTGTACTTTGTTCTTGCTGGAGGCTGGGCAGTGGCTGGAGGTGCAGGGAGGCCCTACTTCTGAGCCTGCTTCTGGGCTAGAACTGGCGTTAGGGCTCAGAGAACACAGTTGGTTTTGTGGCCAGGTGTCCTGAAATGTAGTTGATTTGCAGGCTGTTTCCAGCCTGTTCCAGGGCATGGGTTCATGGCACCACTGTCTGTAAGTAGGTTCCCCACGTGTGCAGAAGTGCCCTGTGCATACTGTAGACCATCTTGGAAGATCCTACTTTGGTTCTCGTCCTCAGCAGGAACCTAAGGCCAGTTCCAGTGGGAAGTAGAGGTCTTTTTTTTTTTTTTTGTAGAGACAGAGCCTTACTTTATCACCCTTGGTAGAGTGCTGTGGCATCACAGCTCACAGCAACCTCCAACTCCTGGGCTTAGGTGATTCTCTTGCCTCAACCTCCTGAGTAGCTGGGACTACAGGTGCCCGCCACAATGCCTGGCTATTTTTTTGTTGCAGTTTGGCCAGGGCTGGGTTTGAACCCGCCATCCTCAGTGTATATGGGGCCGGCGCCCTACTGACTGAGCCACAGGGCCGCCTAGGGGGTGAAGGTCTTTGAGGGGTTTGTGCTCTGTGGCCACTATAGTGGCTGTGGTTGTCAGGGCAGAAGCCTTGCAAGCCAGGCGGCCCACCCCAGTGTGGGCCTCACTCACTCTGAGGACATTCCCATGGAGCATGGTGCAGGGCCCCTCTGCTGGTGCTGTGTGGAGCTGGTGGCCCCACCATGGCCAGCCTCACTGTATCTAGCCCTAGGCCAGGTGCCCCTGGGTTGTGGGGAGGGTGCTCTCTCTCAGGGAGCTAGGCCTTTGTGGGGCTGCTGTGTGCGTGTTTCCTCACCCCTTGGTTCCCATAGTTGGGTATTGAATCAGGTTCAGGTGGACAAGGCCAGTCTGTGGGTTGGGCAGTGCTGTGGGCTTGAGAAGTGCTCGGCTTTCTGCCATGGCTGTATTTGAGGCATACGTGGCTGATGCACAAGTGACCGCTTGGCCAGGGGCTTTCGTGACATGAGCCTGGTTCTCGGGACCACCAACCACTCAGGGGTTGTGTCCAGGTGCACGGAGACTTGTCCAGCTTCCCTAGCAGTGCTGAGGTGACCGCAGGGCAGTTGTAGGGCCACATGGACTGGTCCTTGGGAGTGGGAGGGTGTTTCCCTGTCTGGCAGTTGGACAGGCTGCACTTTCCCTGGCGGGGGTGGGGTGGGGCTCTGCCTCTTTTTCTGCCTGGACAGAGTGGTGACACTTGGCAGACTCCCCCCACTGAGGCCCACAGAGCAGAGGGGGCGGGGCCACGGGAAGACAACGGAGCCTGCGGCCTGGGCGGGGCTCTTGGGGACTGTTCTGTTTCAGTCCTTCCCACACTTTCAGGTCTTGTGCCCCTGCCTGGAGCGGAGCCAGGGGCTCTTGTGGACGGTGACAGTGATGTGAGCAGTCAGTGGGCATGACCACATGGCAGGGCCGCCAGGGTGTCACCAATGGGGCCTGTCCAAATTGTCCATCCTTGGAAACTTGTGCTGTTTTCTGAAGCAAAGCCTTTTGTAGCTGGGGTCACCGGAGTCAGTCCTGTGGCTCTACTGGTATCCTGCTCTTGGGTGTGATGATGAGCTCTGCTGCTTTGGGGCAGCGGTGGGTGGCTCTGCCTGGGCATGGCCCCCCCCTTTCCTGTCTGCTGCCTCTGAGCTGGCTGTGGGTACCGGGCACAGCAGGGACGTGGCCATGTGCATCAGGCTGGCGGCAGGGGGGAGGTGCATAGCCCCTGCCCTGATGGGCTCACCCTGTCTTGGATGCTTCCCGCTGGTTGTGGTTTGCCTAGGAGTGGTTGTGCCCTGGTTGTCTTGGCCCCTGTAGCTGGGCTGTGGAGTCTGGTCAGCACTTGGCTGCGTGTGAGGGGGCCAGTGTTCTCTGTGTGCAGAGTGAGAGCTGCTGGGATAGGCGGGCAGGCTGACCAGTGCTGGGCCAGGTTTGGTCTTTGGCCCTCACCAGGACATCCCAGCCTCCTCGGCCCCCACTCCCTTCAGGTCTCGCCCAGCCGTGCTGGGAGGTGCCGTCCAGGGGCCCTGGTAGGCTGGGGGTGTGTCCACAGGTCCTGGGCTTTGTTCTGTTTATGAGAGGTCAGGCGGTCGTGGTGGGTAATAGGAGCCTGAAGTCCCCAGGCTGCCATCTGGCGATTGTAAAACAGGCAATACACATTTTTGGAGGGGGATGGTAGAAAACAGACGCCTCCCGGGCAGACACCTTCGTGGCCCAAGGTGAAAAGTTCAGGCTGTCCCGTCTCTGCAGAAGGGCTAGGGTGGGTCAGGGACCATTCCCTGCTTCCCTTCCTTTGGTCTCTTGGACACAGAGGAGTGCAGGGCTGGCCTGGTTGTTGGAGGTCCTGGTTGGCATTTGTAGTACCCTCCAGGGGCCAACCTTGGGGGTGGGCAAGTTCATGAGAACTCTTTTGCTGCCCCAGAGTGCCTGTCTTGTCCTCCAGGGCCCCTGCAGGTAGGTGCACTAGGCACCTACCTCACCATGTTAGGCATTTCCCTAGTGAATGAGCTGGTGTCCCTCACAAGTACCTGGTGGGCTAGGGCTATGGGCTGCCTGAGTCCTGGCAGGCAGTGGGTTGGTGCCTGTGCCAGGTCCAGGGCCTGCGAGGCTTGGAGGGATGCAGTACATCTCTGTGCTGGGGCTTCCCAGTGGGGCTGTGAACCTGGTCTGACCCTGGTCTGGCTTGGGTGGCAGGGAGCACGGGCCCTAGCATAGTCCCTGACAATAGCAGAGGCCTGGACACCACCTGCCTTCCAGCCTGGGCCTCCCCTGCTGGCTCCAGGGTTCAGGGATGACAGGCGGGTGTGAACCACCACCTGCCCCAGGAAGTTGTGGTCAGACAGCGGTGGGGCATTGTCAGGCTCAGGGAGCCTGTGACTGTGGTTTACCCTGGTAGTGGCCCTTTAAAGAGAACCTGTTTAAAGCCCCACCTCCCAGACGGTTTCCAGTTTCAGGCTGAAACTTTCAGATTAACGTGGGTCTTGGGAGAGGCACTGTGAGGCTGCCCCTGTGTTGGCAGAGCTGTGTGGGTTGCCCAGCCCAAGGCGGACCTCCTGACTCTGCCTTTTATGCTGAGCTGTCCCTTTGAGCCCCACCCTTGCCTACCCCTATCAGCAGGCCTGGCCTGGGGGGATTACAGCAACATGCTTTGGAGGGACTTCTGATGAGTTAGTGGGGACCCTTGAGCACTTTGCATTCCCTTTCCCACATCCCGGTCACTTGCTGAAGGCCCTGGAAGTTCTGAAAACATTTGTGCTGAGGGCTGGAGGGGCTGATGCCCCAGGGGCCTGGCTGGTAAAGTTCCCAGAGGGCAGGTTTTTAAAGAAGTACCTGGTCCCTGAAACAGCAGGCAGCGAGAGCAGGACTAGGAGAGAGTAGTTTCTTTCCTCAGTTTTCTCCAGGGAAGACTTGCCCCTGTGGGCAGGTGCAGGGGCCCAGGGAGGGATTGGGGAGGACCCTGTGTGCCCTCCCCCCCCCCCCAGGCTGCCTGGCTCTCTCCAGGCCTGTCCTGCAAAGAGGCAGGTTCAAAAGGTCACTGCCCCGGGTTTTATTGCTGTCTCCCGTGTTCTCACGACCCTGTGCCCTCTGCATAGACGACGGGGCTGGAGCTTCAAGAGGACTGGGCCTTTCTAGGGATTAAAAACCTACTGAAAGGCCTGAATCTCCACCACCAAGGTAAGGTGTTTCAGTAGTGTAAAAATGGTGCTGAAATTCAAGCAAAGACACGTATTCTTCAGAGTTTAGGGTAAACAGAAACTAGAGCTATTTGAAACTGTCGCCGCCTTAAACAAAATCGAAGTGGAAGGAAACGGAAACGGCCCTTCTCCTTGGAGCCCTACAGTGTGGGAGTGGCCGTCCCTGTGGGCTGATGGCCCCCCTTTCCCACTGGGGCTTCAGGAAGCTCTTTGTGACTTTGTTTTTATTATTATTTTTTTTTATAATTAACAGAGTGGGTTGGTTCATAGTTTTGGTTTATAGTTGGTTGCCAACCCCCTTTAATTAATGACAACTATGCCTTGTGAATATTTCCCATAATGTAGTTGTGTTTTCTGAAAACCAGCCTTCCTGGCTGCCGCCTCTGGACTCTGAGTTGTGGTCTGAGTCAGCAGGGCCCTTGCTTCCGCAGAGGCTGCTAGGCGCCCCAAGCTCTTGGGCGCTGTGTGGGTAAGGAGCCTGTGCTTCCTGGCAGGTGAGGTGCAGGAGCGCTGGCCGACCCAGGGAAACAGCACCTAGAACATCGGCTGTCCATTGCCTCAGTGAGGACGTTTGTCATGCTGCTGTGCTCAGAGTGCAGGTGTTACCAGGTGTTCTTCCTAAGGTGGCAAATGGGGCTATCTGGCCCTTTATCTGGGCAGCCGATGAAGGTCTCTGCAGCCACCCAAGACCCACCTTTGGGTGTCTACCTGGCCAGCAGCATGCCCCAGGCACCTCCTTTTCCCACAGCCACAGGTTCTGGGAAGTTCATGGAGTTGATCGCTAGGCCAGGAGTCACTGCCGGGAGGAACAGGGCTGGAGTGTTGCCATCTCCCACTTTCCTGTCCTGGGGATGGTTCCTCTCAGCCCAGAGCCAGGTGCCTGTGGTAGGCAGTAAGAAAACCCTCATATCCCTAGGGAAGGCCCAGGTGGCAGCGTGGACCCTACCCAGGGCCTGAAACTCTGACGGCAGCCCGTGGTGGGAAACCCTGGCCAGGGAGGTCTTCAACACTGCTGGTGCCTGCCTGGTCCCAGCTCCTCCGCCAGTACAGAAACTAAAACCACAGTCAGGTGTGCAGGGTGCTCATGGCTGGTGCACAGCACCGGTTCTGAGCCCTCGCCTGGTCGTGAGATGTGTGGGGGAGCACCCCACCTCGCAGTGGGGCTCAGCCTGCAGCCCCAGCCTACCTCGGGATCAGGTGGTATGTGCAGACAAGGGAGGCATCTCTGGCACTGGGTAGTGTCTCAAGGAGACGTCCCAGGCACCTTTCTCATCCGACTTTTTGTGGCGAGCCACATCGCTCTGCCTCGTGGAGGTCTGTCCTGCTCTTTGTCTGGTTTCCCGTTGTTTTTTATTGAACCTTCGCCAGACTCACATTGCAGGCATGTGGCTCTGGTGAGGCATTCACCCTTTCTGGTCCTGGAGGAGCTGCCAGCTCTCCGTGGCTCTTTCGTGTTTAAGCCAAGGCACTGCCAGGCCCCAGGCTCTGTGGGATGGCCACCCCCCAGCTGCTCTGTCAGAGGCTCCCTCCAGCCCGCCTCATATGTGGGGTGGGTATCCTGAGGTGCCACACCAGGCCTTGCTGTGGTTTCGAGCAGGCGCTCTGGCTGTATTCTCAGGCTCTTCCCTGTCCACCTACGTCTTGGACCGCAGAACCTTTGAGCTCTGGAAAGGGTGGTCTGGCTTCTCCCTGCCTGGCAGCCAAGGGCCTGTGGCCAGTGGACCTCAGGGGACAGAAGAGTCAATGTAGTGTGGCCAAGGGCCATCCCACTGGGTGAGGGGAAGAGGGACCTTTGGTGGTGTCTGTGCAAGGCGGCAGAATCTGGGTATGGTATAACCTGTTCTCTCAGCCATTTTCTTGTGGTCACAGTAAATGATGCTGATGGCAAGTGAAATCGTCTTCTACTGGGGGCAGTGGGATGGCCTGTGGCTTGTGAGGCTGCCCTTCCTGCCCGGTGTCCTATCCGTGTAGTTGTGGCCCAGGGGTGTCCTGCTCCGCTGCCCGCCCCTCTGTCCTTCCTTGGGCTGTTGTGAGGCCTATATTGTGTGTGGTGGCTGTGTGAGTTCTGGGATGTGGACAGTCGGTCCCCCTGGAGGCCACTGGGTGTGTTCACCCCGTCCCCACAGAGGGCAGGCCCAGCATCTGGTTGCATGTGTCTACAACACATTTCCAGAAGTGGATTCAGCCCCTTGATGGTCAGTCAGCAGGACTTGAAAGGGTCTGTGGACACTGTGGCTGAAGCATGGGCCACAGGAAGACAGTGGGAGTGGCAGGTGCTGGGGTGTGTGGGGTTCAGGGTGGGTGAGACCCACAGCCTCTATGTGGGTCCCAGCTCCTAGCAGAGGAGGTGAGCCCCTCATAAGGGTCACATGGGTACCAACAGCTGTTTGGGGTTTGCTGTCGCTTGCTATCTGTAATGGTCTTTCCAGGCACACCCTGGGCCATGTGGTGGCACCTCTTGGGTGGCAGATGTGGAGCTGGAGCAGCCGCATGGGGTGGGGCACCAGGGCCTTTTCTGCCTGAGCAGGCTCATCTTGGACCAGGGTGTTGAGAGAGAGAGATAGCTCTGGGGCCTGGCTGATGCCCAAAGTTGGCATGTCCTAAGCCTAGGTTTTGTCTTGAAAGGAGTTTGGCCCCTAGCACACAGACAGCAGCCTGGACTCTGCTGCTGATGCCGTCCTTAGTTCAACACCTCACGGCACCTAGTCATGGGCCTCTTCCCAGGTTTCCTGCAGGTGTGGGTGTGGGCCCCAGGGGTTCTGTTTTGGGTGCTCTGATGTGACCTAGAGGGGTCTCGCCACGTCAAGGGCTGGAGGAGAGACCAAGCTTCAATCCCTGGCTCTGCAGGACGGTCCTTGATTGCTTCCAACACCCTTGCTCTCAGCCAGCCCTCCTGTAGCTTCCTGGCTGGGCAGGGAGTTTCAGGGGCTCCATGCAGTGAGAGGGCAGTGGGCTGGTCCTGGAGGAGGCAGCCCTCAGGGCTCTTGAGAACCAGTCACTTCTCCTTGCTCCTTCAAGCCGTTCCATTCTTTGGCTCTTCCCTGAGCAGGGGGGTTGCTCCAATGCAGGGAGGCTCAGTCCTGGACTATAGGATCCCCAAGGCTCTTGGGCCTGTGTCTATCCAGTCATGCAGGGCCCCTGTTTGTCTGCACCTCAGGTGGTGTGGGGACAGCCCCTAGGAGCACCAGGCTCCACCCAGCTCTCAGAAGTTCACCTGCTGCAGTCAAAGGTGGATTTCTCAGCGAGAGATTTTTATCTCCAAAGGAAGGGCTGGGCCAGCCTCCAAGGGAGGTCAGGGTGCCCTTGGGGTGAGGGAGCCAGGACCCGGGGAGTCTGTGCCTCTAATGCCACAACCCCTCCATGATTTCAGACCCTGTAAACAAGAGACCAAGAGGGTTTGCAGGATAGTGATGGCTGCAAGTGCGAAGCTGGATGTGGGTAGAGGCCAGTGCTGGCCTTGTGGGGCTGGGCCTGCTTTGTCTAAAGGCCTTTCCTCTCCTTCTGTAATTCTGAAATTCCTGGCTGCTCCCCTTGAGTGACCTGATGATTTTACCTGGAAAAGATGAAAAGCTTCTTTCCACATACCTCATTGCTGACACACTTGGGTGTCCCTTGAGCTTCTTCTCCTGGGTTCTGGAGTTGGAGGGTTCCTGGACCTCTCTAGCCCCCATTGTTTGTACCAGGCATCTGGAGCATTGGTTCCTTGGGCCCTGGCTGTGGGCCCACACTTGCACCACAGACAGCTGTCCTCTCCCTGTGTCCTCAAGGCAGGAAGGGCCAGGTCTCTTTGGGACTTTTTTGTAAGGTCCTGGGTCCCATTTATGAGGGCTCCCAGCTGTCCCACCTGGCACCTTGATCTGAGGAGCTAAAGCTCCCCAGGGAACTGTCACAGGCAGTCAGTTCTCTGGGTCTTCTGACCCTGCCACTGGCCTTTCCTCTGTGTCAGTCCCCTGTGGTTGGCAGCCTGAGGCCACCTGAGGAGAGCAGTGGGCCCAGCACAGCACCTCTGGGTACCCCACCCCACCCCCACTCCCCACTTCCTCCCTGGCCCTGCTCCCTGAGCCTGGGGGTGCTGGCTTCTCTCCCAGCCTCTGCCTGCTCCCCCAGGTTCTTGCTGAGGCCTCTCTGGGCTTGCCAAGAATGAGGGGAGCTAGGGGAGGGAATGTGGGAGCTGCTTCCTCTGTAGCAGCCCCAGCTGCTGCAGGCAGGCGGGGGTGGGGTGGCTGTGCCCCCTGCTTGCCAGCGAAGGGCGTGCCCAGCCCCAGACAGAAGCTACTTCATCCTCCTAGTTGGCCTGTGGCAGGTCCTCACTGTGGGGCAGCTCCCCCCACCTGAGAAACCAGGCTCAGTTTAAAGTAGGGTATGCTAAAGAGCAGGTGAACTCAGGCCCTTGTCCTCAGCCAGCCGCGCGCGTTTAGCTATTTAGGAGGAAATTGTGCAGTCGGGTGGGCGTAACTCTTGAATTCGCATAGCCCTTGCATGGGTCCAGTGTGTGCTGGGTAAGGTGCTTTCTGAGCATTAAGGCCCTCTGTGTGGGCCAGCACCACTGCTCAGAGCTGTAATATCAGTACTCTGGGAAGCCAAGGCTGGAGGACCCCTTGAGCTTAGGAGTTCAAGACCAGCCTGGGAAAGAGAGACCCCGTCTCTACTAGAAATAGAAAAATTATTTATTTTTTTATTTTTTTTTGAGACAGGAGCCTCAAGCTGTCCCCTTGGGTAGAGTGCTAGTGCTATGGCATCACAGCTCACAGCAACCTCCAACTCCTGGGCTCAAGCAAGTCTCCTGCCTCAGCCTCCCAAGTAGCTGGGACCACAGGCGCCCGCCACAACGCCCGGCTATTTTTTGGTTGCAGCCGTCATTGTTGTTTGGTGGGCTGGATTTGAACCCGCCACCTTGGGTTTACGTGGCTGGCGCCTCAGCCACTTGAGCCACAGGCGCCGAGCCAGAAATAGAAAAATTAATGGGGGGTGGTGCCTGTGGCTCAGTGAGTAGGGCACGGCCCCATATACTGAGAGTGGCGGGTTCGAACCTGGTCCCAGCCAAACTTCAACAAAAAAATAGCCCGGTGTTGTGGTGGAGCTGGAGTGGTATAACGCCATGGCACTCTACCAGAAGTGAGACTCTTGTCTCTTAAAAAAATAAAAATTTTTGAAAAGAAAATTTAATGTGATAATTAGCCAGGTGTGGTGGCCTACACGCCTATAGATAGATCTTGCTTCTAGGGAGGCTCAGGTGGGACGATTGCTTGGGCTGCAGTGAGTCATGGTCGAGCTACTCCAGCCTGGGTCACAGAGACAGACCCTATCTCTATAGTCACCCTCTAACCTGGAAGCGGGAGGCAGAGACTGCCCAGAGGTGTGGCCTGATGACCCCCTGCACCTACACACCTTGTAGGGAAACCCAGAGCAGCTGAGAGTACAGGGGAGGCTGAGCCATGCTGAGCTGAAAGGGAATGGGGGAGGCTGTGGCATCTGCATGGCTTTCTGAAGCCATGGACCCCACCCAGGAGGAGGACAGGAAGCTGTGGCCCAGGTTAGCAACAGGGCTCCCAGCCCCCAGCATGGGCTGTTGGTGGTACTTGCAAGGCTGGGTCAAGACCTCTGCCCCTGGTACAGTCCCAGTCGGACACACTGACACTGGTCCAGGCACATCCAGGCCCTTATGTGCCCTGTGCTTGAGCCACCTCATGCACTGGGAGGGGAGGCTGGGGTCCAGGCGGGTCTGGCCCACACACTCGCTAATAATGGTAGGCTGAAGCCATTCTGAGTGGGTGCCCAGCTGCGGGGTGGGGGTTGGGAGGTCGGGGGGGGGTCCCTTGGCTGTAGCACTGGGGTCTGGCTCACTGGCCAGTGCTGCATTGCTGGGGTGCTAAGGGCTGTGTCTATGAGGCCCAGGGAGCCATCTCCCAGGGAGACAAATGTTCATGCTGTCCTGCCTGTGTCTCAGGGTGCAGAGGGGCTGTGTCTGTGAGGTCCAGGGACCCAATCTTACAGGGGAACATGTTGACCCCATCCCGCATATGTCCAGGGGTCCTGCCATGGACCCAGCCGCTGTCCTTTTCCCTACCCCATGCCCAGCCCACCCAGAAGGACTGGGGCCTTTTTTGAGAGACAGGCCGTTTGTGTCAGGATGACAGGGAGGAAGGGACACGCCTCATGTCTCTGGGGTGACATCTCAGCGAGGTGTTGCTTTTGTGAGTTTGCTGGTGAGGAGCCAGGGGCTGTGCCACTGCCTATAGGGGGTTGGCAGTGCCTTCTTCTGCCTAGGCAGATGTTATGCCTCAGGCCATGGTCTATCCACGTCCAGCTTTGCCACCACAGTATGGAAGTCCAGGCCGAGCTGCTGAGTAGAAGGGGGAGGGCCATCTGCTGAGCCTAGGTGGTGGTCATTTCGGGCTCTGTGGAGAGCAGATGCTGGGTGTCAGTGGGAGGAGGCTTAGCAGACCTGCGGTCTGTCGGGGCAAGGTGGGGCCAGCCGCAGCTTCCCCTTCCTGGCGGGTGGCAGTGCTTGTCCACAGAGCTATGTGGGCCAAGTTGTCTTTAGTGGTCCAACGCCCCTACCCAGACCCCTTCTCTGCTTCGAGGTCCACATCTGCCATGGCCTTTGGGGACTCCGTTCTACTTGGCTATTCTGTGTCTGTGATGAGGACTAAGGCTCAGGGTCTGTCTCCTTTCCACATGCACCTGCTCTCATGACGGCCACCTCTGTGTGCAGAGATGGGGTCCCAGAGGCTCTCCCGCTCCTCAGCTGCCACCCCCAGTGCCTGTCTTGGGGCCCAAGCCCTGACATGGTCTCCTCCCTGAACCCTGACCCCAAACCCTGAGGTGCTGCTGTGTGGCCACCAGGTTCCCTGGCCTGGACCTTGCACACTGGGAAACTTTCATGGCATTGGCCACTCTCCCCTCGTGGGTCAGCGCAGCAGGGGCTGTTCTTGGGTTCACCTCTTCCTAATGGTCATCTCACAGAGACTTGAGGCCTAGTTGGGTAACTGCAGCTCTGCGTGAGAGACAGCCTGTCCAGAGGGGATCTGCTGCTGTGCTGGGTAGTGAGGTGTGCGTAATATGAGACTATGGTCCAACCCAGGCTTGGGCTGAGGCCCTGGTGGCAAAAGTGGCCATCATTGCCTTGCTGTGGTCCTCCTGGTCCTGTGTCCTTGGTGCAGCACAGAGATGAGTCCAGAACCCACATGTGTGCTTTCTCGGACATCTGGACTCAAATGGACCTTTCTAATGACACAGGCGAGGAACAGCTTTGTTTTACTTTTTAAGTTAACATAACAGAGCCCTTAGTTCATACTGAAATGAAGTTTCACATTATCTTATGTTTGGGCCCCAGAGGGTATTCCTGAGGCCTGTGGACAGCCTGTGGTGTGGTGTCAGTCTGGTTTGGAGGTGGTGTCGTGTGGCAGTTGGCTGCAAACCCGTCCCCATCTGTCTAGTAAATTTCCATCTCGCTTGACGTCAGCTGGCTTTTTGACATGCATTTGGAAGGTGTTAACAAATGGGTTTAAAACTCCTCCTTTGGAAGGTTTTTCTTAAACAGATTAGAAAATCCTGTCCAAGCTTTTGCAGCCATCAGGAGTGAGTGGTGGGAACCCTCACTAGGGTACCAGGTAGTGTGTCTCCAGGGTCCTGGGTAGCTTCCTCAGGGCTGTGCGCTCTGCGTATGCATGCTGGCACATCTCTGGTCCAGAAAAACCCTCAGCTTGTGTGTAGGCCTGACCTCCTTTCTGAGAAGCCCTTTGCCCTGATTTGTTTGGGGCCCGCATGCTCAGACATCAGCATACCCTCTTGCCATTTCCTGGAGCACTGGGGGTAGCCTTGCTGAAGATACCCTGGCCTACTCAGGTCAGAACCCAGGCCCCCCACGGCAGGTATAAGGGGAGAGTGTGTGGGGCCAGCCGTGTAGCTCAGATCCCTTGTCCAAACAGCAGGGAAAAAGTGCAGCATAAGCTACTCAGGTATAAACCTGAGCCCCTGTTCTGCCCTCCATTTCAACTTGTTGTGGGGTTTTTAGTTGCTATTTGACATCATTTTAAGTTAAGAAACATTAGAAATTTATTATTATAAGTTTTACCATTCATGTTTATATTGTGTAATATCTGTTTAAAATGCAAATGTAAGATCGTTTAACTCGCAGACTCACCAAAGTTGCACAATTCATATTTCGTACCCGAACATGTGTATGGATTTTGTCAGCAGGGCAGTGGAAACGCTGCACAAACCAGCTCAGCTGTTTGATTTTACTTCTTGTTACTGGCTGTTGTGGCCACACCCTCCCTGTACTTCCTGAGCGCCCGCCGAGCCCCAGGGGTTGTGGTGGCTGCCCTCCTTCCTGGCATACAGCCTCAGACGCTGGCGGACAGGGAAAGTAACTGACTGCAAAGGCCACGGGCCTCCCTGTGCACCTGCTTCTCAGATGCGTCACCTTTGCGGAAAGCCTGGTTTGAGGACGTGCCACAACCTCTCAGAGCCGTGAGCAGGCGGGGACATGACGCAGGGCTCTGTGAATGACTGGGGTAGCACTGGACAGGCGTGTTGTATGAGCCAACTCTGATCATTCACCTACTCTGCAGGACTTTTCCTTATGAAACAGAATGTTGTCAAGGCCGAGAGTGGCTGGTCACAACTATAGTCCCAGCCCTCTGGGAGGCTGAGGCAGGTGGATCTCTTGAGTCCAAGAGTTTGAGGTTGCTGTAAACTATCATGCCACCATGGTACTCAACCCAGGGTGACAGAGTGAGACTCTATCTTAAAAAAAAAAACGTGTTGTCAAAGATGAAATTGTCAAGAATCCCAAGTTGAGGACTGCAGAGCACTGCATGACTGCAAGGCCAGCTCTGGAGTATCCTGTCTTTGGATTGAAAAGTGAAGGAAGGGAGAGTTCCTGCCCACACCCTACAGCCCAGTCACCCGTGCCCAGGTATAGCCAGTTCTGTGTGGGACTCAGACTCAACTTTCCCCATTCTGTGTGGAGTTGGGGGATCCTCTTCCAGGTGGAGGCTACATGGGGATGTTTTTGTATAGATTTTAAGATGGGAAAGTGTTGGCCTTGGACAAGAGAAGTTTGCATTTGGAGAGAAATGGCAATCTCCAAATGTGCACGTAGCAGCATCTCCAGAGGGCAGTGGCAGCTGGGCTCCTTCTGGAGGTGGGCTGTGTGAGGGTCTGCCTGGCCCAGGGGGTGAGTGTGGGGCTTTCTGGCAAACACCTTCCCTCCCACCTGGGAGATCTCCCCTAAGGTGGGACAGGGATTGGGGGATGAAGGCCTTTGTCCACGGAGGGCTTCAAGGGATCCTCACCGGCACTAAGCACGTGGGCTGGCAGGGATCTTTAGAGTCAAGATCCCTCCCCCTACCAAATGCAGGTCTGTGGAGAGTCCCACAGAGGTCACATCCCTCCCTTCTGGGGATCTCTCAGGAGCGTCTCAAATCCTGGCCTCGGGATGGTGGATGTGCCTGGAAGGGGAGCTGCCTTCCCCTGGGGACAGGCCCAGGTTGGGTCCTTGATACCATGTGCTGGTAGGTGAGCTTCCTGCACGGCCCACTGCCAGGGCCCATAGCCCCTGCCCGCTCACTCACTGCTCTCAGGGCTGTATCTTTAAAAGTAGACATTCTAGGCTCAGCGGCTAAGGCGCCAGCCACATACACCTAAGGTGGCGGGTTCGAATCCCCAGCCCGGACCCACCAAACAACAATGACGGCTGCAACCAAAAAATAGCTGGGCGTTGTGGTGGGTGCCTGTGGTCCCAGCTACTTGGGAGGCTGAGGCAGGAGACTCGCTTGAGCCCAGGAGTTGGAGGTTGCTGTGAGCTGTGATGCCACGGCACTCTACCCAGGGGGACAGCTTGAGGCTCTGTCTCAAAAAAAAAAAAAAAAAAAGTAGACATTCTAGATTCCTAAGTCCACTTTTATTTTGAGATTAGGAATGAGAACATATTTTACAGTTGTTTTTCCTGTGGAAATGGTTGTTTTTAAAGACTTGTGGTTGTCCTTTGGATTGTTATTCTTTATTGGTGAGAGTGTGTGCATGGTGTGCATATGCATGTGTGTGCATCTGTTCATGGTGTGCATGTACGTGTGTGTGCATCTGTGTGTGGTGTGCATGTGCGTGTGTGGGCATCTGTTCACCATGTGCATGTGTGTGCATCTGTTCACGGTGTGCATGTGCCTGTGGTGTGCATATGCGTGTGTGTGCATCTGTGCATATGCATGTGTGTGTGTGCATCTGTTCATGGTGTGCATGTGCATATGCATGTGTGTGTGTATGGATGTGCATGTGTGTGCTGATGTGTGAACCAGTGTGCTTACTGGTGTATATGAACTGGTGTGCATGTGTGTCGGCATGTGTGTGCATACTGGTGTGTGTGAACCAATGTGCCTGCGCCTTTCTCAGCATGATGCTCTGGGCATCCTGGTGCGTGCCCTGTATCTTCTCTTGTCCTGAATGTCTCTGGCTGGTGCAGGGGCCCCTTCTGCTGTCCTGGGATAGGTTCTTGGTAGGGGTGGCCAGGGCTGAAGGTAGCTCTTGCTGAACCTGAGGTGGGGACCTTTGGCAGTCTGTTAGAGGTTGTGGCAGAGCCCTTAGGCTTGGGTGACAGTGGGAGGGGTGGGACTCTTTTTTCCTAGGCACCAACTTCTTTATTTTTGATCCTCTCTTGAAAACAAACTAGTGAGCCAACCCTGTGTATCCGATTCCTACACACATACTCGAGGGGTAGCTGTATAGGAAAGGGCTGCTGGCACAGAAGGGCTACCCCGCGCTGGGCCTGGGGCCTGGCTGGTTCTCCCAGCCCCTCACCAGTACTGTCACTGTGACCTTTGTGTGGCACTGAACCTGATGGGGAGACAGGGAAGTCAGACAAGTGAGAGGCTGTATTTTGTGTGAAAATATAAAATATTTTGTATTGGATGGCAGCTGGATGGCAGGTTTGGGCCATCCAGCTCTGGATGAGAAGGTGCCTGAGGGCACTGGGACACAGGGAGGCCCGGATGCACCTCAGGATGCAGGGTGGGAGCTCAGTTTATGCTGCTGCCTGCTGCCGGCCCCTCCCACCAGCGGTCACTGCAGGCTGCATGGGACCCCCTTGCCAGATGCTTCTCTCTTGAGATCAAACATGGCCCCAAACCGTCACTCTGCCAAGGCCACAAGAGGCACAAGAACAGAGTCTCCAGGAGGCCTTACTGCCCACAAGTCCCTCACCTGATGCACCTAGTGTCCACTGCTCATGGTTTCTGGACCATGCCTTCAGTGGAGGAGTCGTCTTCTCCAGCACGCTTGGTGGCAGCAGCGGCAAGTGGGGTCCTTGGGCCTGTGGCAGGTCCCTGGATGGAGTGTGCCTGAGCGCGGAGACCCCTCCTGTCGCAGGTGCTGGGGTCTCTGAGGGTGGACCAGGTGATGCAGCTCCTGTGATTGTAGGGGCAGGTGCAGGTGGACCCTAGGCGGTTAGTGGTATGGGGAGTATGGGCAGGGCCATGGTGCAAATGTGACTTGCAGTGGCCAGACTAACAGGACCTCCTGATGGGCGTGGGGGCTCGTGAAGAGCGCTTGGTGGGAGGAGAGGCCAGCTGAGATGAGGGCTGATCATGCGTTCAAGTGGAGGTGGCTGTCCAGATTCAGGTTCTGGAGGATTGGGGTGGATGCAGGTTGGCCACATGGTTACTCCTCGCAGGAGAGTGCCTCTCCCGACCTCCTTGTGTTTCTGGTTGTCTGGGATGAGCAAGAGTTCCAGACTGCAGGGACAGGAAGGCCAGCCCAGAGCTGTTGGGCCCATCTGAGCGAGATGTCTGCCTTTCCCTCGGGGCCAGGGAAGCTGACTCCTGCTTAGAGTCAGGGTCTTGCTGGCGGGAGGACGAGAAGGGCAGCGCCCATCCTGAGGAGCCTCTTCTGTCCAAGCCCCCACTGGCACCTGGGTGAGAGCTGGGCAGCCATGTGCAGCTGGACCTGGTCACATCTCTTGCTGTTTCATGAAACTCCCAGTTTGGCCTATTCTTCATGAATCAGCCTTCCAAGAACAGCCACCGCAGCCTCCCGCGCCACCTCTGTGTTCCGCATTTTCCTTTTCCTGCAGTGTTTCCTCTTTCTCTGTGTGGAAAGGCCCATGCGTCTCTGTTGACCACGGGTGAGGGTGGCAAGTGGCCAGGCCTCCATTACGGCTGCCCCTCCCACCAGCAAGTCATCACACTGGAATGTCTGTAGGGAGTGGCTGCAGGGACAGGATAGTAAAGATCCCTGCTCACCCCCACCCAGACAGCAGGGAGGACTGAAGCTGTCAGTCAGGGGCCTGCATGCAGACTTGTTCCTGGGGTCTTTCAGTCCATTCTCAACCCTTTTAATCACCTACCAAGAAAAAGACTGGTCTGATTCCCATGCCTTGTCCATTAGGGGCTTCTTCCTCACTCCCGATTCTGAGGATTATTTTGGCAGGCCACATGTCCATACCTCGGGCCTGGCCCCAGCACTGTGGTGGTTTGGGGTGGGTTGGTGGGTGGGGCATGAGCTCCTTGGCTCTGGGCATTGGCCACTGGTGGACACTTTGGACCCAGGCTGCAGGAGAGGCCATGGTGGGCGCACCCCTGCCTGGCAAGGTTGGGCAGTACAGGGAGGGCAGCTGGGGCCAGATGCAGCAAGTCCCTCACCAGTGGGTGTCCTGGCCTTACCCTCTCCTTCCGGCACCTTCTCCTCGCAGTTTGCTAGGCTTTGTTGGGGTCCGACAGATATACTGGCTCTGCTTCCCTTCTTGTGGGTGCTGGTCTCGGTACACAAGGCCTCGGCGCCACACCCACAAAGGCACATGTCACAGGTGCTGGTGAAGGTGGCTTGTCACTTTGTGGCACAGTCTGAGTGCCCAGGCCTCCACTGGGCAGCAGAAGGGGGCAGGCATAGGACCAGATGGCCGACTCAGTTTACCTAGAAAACTTAGCTTTTTTTTTTTTTTTTTTTCTTGGGCAGTTTTTTTGACTGGGGCTGGGTTTGAACCCGTACCTCCAGCATGGGGCCAGCGCCCTACTCCTTTGAGCCACTGGCACCACCCAGAAAACTTAGCTTTTTCCCTGAACAGCATCAGAGTAACAGCAAAGATGACCTATTTAAGTTAAAGAAAAATCAAAGTGAATCTTTAAAATTGGTATTTTCACCTCATTTTGGGGTTTAGGGTTGGCTTGCAAATTTAATCTGGTTCCCCTGCACCACAATAATCAGAAAATAGGTTAATTTAAGCATAATATGAGATGTGAATTATCATGTGTAAAATATTAATGGTACTTATAAAAATAGCTTTGTAATTTCTAGAACTGAAAAAAAAAAAACACCACAGCTCAAATCTTGAGCTGCTTCCCAAGTATGGGAATTTAGGGATTTACCTGGGGAAAATAGTTAATGCTTTCAGCAGGGAGTATTTACAGAGTGTCTGGTGTCCCCAAGACTGCACCTCACCACTTAGCCCCCTTGCCACACAATGACAGCAGGAGTTGTGTGGGGGACGCTTACCCTGCAGGGCTTCGCCAGGTCTGGGTTGCATTTGGCTCGTAGGGGCCGAGGAGGTGGACATCCCCCAGGTACTCACTCCCCTCAGTGGAGCAACCACAGTGCAGAGTTGGATTCTGGTAGAGGAGTGTGCCCAGGCCACAGCTGTCCTCAGGCCTTCATCCTGACTGGTAGGGATTGCTCTGTCCAGAGTCCTTCCCATCTGGGCTGGTCCTGGCACATGGGGGTATTGTCCACTTGGCTGACGGTGGGAGAGAGGAAGACCCTGTGCCTAGCAGTGCCCTCAGAGCTCTGCTGCTGGGGAGGGGTCAGGCCTGTGGCCTTTGGGGCAGAAGTGTTCCCCTGGGGCTGGCTTTTCAGGATGTAGGGCCTGTACGTGTAAGAGAGTATGCCTTGTGCAGAGCCTCTCCAGGAGGCAGTGCCAGAGGCCACGATCCCACAGTGTCCCCTCCTAGCCAGTGTGACATCAGGCGCCTTCAGCCCACAGAGCTTTCCTCAAATCTCTGGGGCAGCAGTGATAGGCACTGTGCCATCCAGCAGCCACTGTTCTCAGGGGCTTTGCAAATCAGTGTCCCTCAGGGTGGGGCTGGAGCTCCATGGGAGCGAGAACTCCAGCCGACACATCCCACTTGGGTCTCACTCACTGGTGGCTGGGATTTGCCATGGAAGATGTCAGAGCAGAGCTTTAGGGAAGAAACCACTGGTGGGCATGTGGAGGCATGTGGCCTCAGTGCAGTTGGCCACAGGCCTTGGAAGATTTGGCCATGGCTTGGGAACTTCATGTCAGCTCCCACTTCCAGCCTCTCTGGCTGGCACCCTGGAGTCCTGCAGCCACGTGAACGGGCCCACAGATGTGCTTCCCAGAGCTGCCCACATCTGTGCTGGGATCCCTTCCGGCATGGGGAGTGGGTCGCCATGGGCCTCCCTGTGGGGACAAGGCAGCTGTGTGATGTGGGCCATGCTGATTTTTTGTTCTCTTCTCACTTTGGCCTCGAGGGCTCCCTTATTTTCTATGTAGAAGGGACGCTCATACTGTGGGGCATGTCATGGTTTTCAGAGTCAACCTGGGAGCTCTGCAGCCTCCTCTCTCCCTGACAGGGTCTTCCAGAGCCTCCTTCCTGATGATATCTATGGGGCTTGGTCTGGCAACTTTGTGGGATTTGGCTGTTGTGACAGTCGTACCTGGGGTACACAATTGTCAGAAAGGACTGCTTCCATCCTTGGTGACATTGCCATGAGAAGCTTTTGTCTGCCCACCCCTGAGAGGTATGAAAACCACACAGCTGATGCTGGGTGCAGAGGGCACAGCTGCTCTCCACCAGGGCACCTGCCCAGAGCCCTTCTGCTCCAAGGACTGGGGAATCTCAGGGAGGCTGATTCAATAAGAACTTGCAAGTGTGTTTTTACTCTTCACCCAGAGTCTGGGATGATACAAATACTTGGTCATATCTCAGTTCTAAATTTGTAGCCACTTTCTAACTTGGAAATTTTACTTAGTAGTAGAATTCCATAATAAAAACTGCCTATTAAAAAAAGGAACTGTTTATTTTGAGACAGAGTTTCACTGTTGCCCTTGGTAGAATGCTGTGGTATCATAGCTCACAGCAACCTCAAACTCTTGGGCTCAAGCAATTCTCTTGCCTCAGCCTCCCAAGTAGCTGGGACTACAGGCACCCACCACACCACAACACCTGGCTAGTTTTAAAGTTGAGGTCTCACTCATGCTCAGGCTGGTCTCAAACCTGTGAGCTCAGGCGATCCACCCGCCTCAGCCTCCCAGAGTGCTAGGATTATATGTGTGAGCCCACCGCGCCCAGCTTTTTTGTTTGTTTGTTTCTAAATGAGGAAATAGATGCATTTTATTAAGAGTCCTAAATGTGGTTTTCATGTCAACATTTGTAACCCTAAAAGAATTCATATTACTTGGAAGATGTGTTTGTAGAGGGAGAATGTCTTAGTCTTCCAGCTGTGGCCAAGACAAGGTTTGCCTCACAACTGGGGTACCTAGGCCACTGTTTGTGTTAGTGGATCATAAGGAGATGTGGGACCTAGGAAGGTGGTATGGGGGCTGCAGTCCAGTCCTGGCTGTTGCCGGGAGAGGCCGCATTTTAAGCAGTGGGATTTGTCACAACGTGTGACTCCGCCCAGGTTGGCAGGAGTAGGTCACATGGGCCTCCTTGTGGTGCCTGCCCCCAGGATCAGCTTCAGGAAGTACTGGGCTCCTATGGAGGAGGGAGGCGTGTGGTGCCTGCTTTCTCCTTTCCTGGGTCTGGCTCTGGGCCCCCTGCTCAGCTGTTGGGGCGCGCATGAGTGCAGCCCCGTCCATCCCCCACTGGGCTGTGGCCAGGGCCACTTATCATGACTGCAGCTATGGCTCTGGCCAGTGTGGGGTCTCTGGGGGCTGTCGCTGCTCTGCCAGCCTGCTGCTGCCTGTGTTCTTGTGTCCCCAGCAGCACTCGTGCTCCTGGGGACCAGGCTGGCCTGCTGGTCCCCTGGCACTGACAGCTGGCTTGGGGTCTGCACCAGGCAGCGCCGCTGGGCAGGCATACCTTTCTGGTATGGAGACTGCTGGGGAGCACAGCTGCCTCAGGGCCAAGGCTGCCTATGCCCTGTGTGATGCCCCTGGTGATGAGGACCAGGATGTGCCCTAAACCAGGAGTTGTAGAGGGATGCCAGAGGGTCTCCTTGGCTTCCAGACCTGGGAACATCCTGGCATCTCATGGTCTGTCTGCACAGGCATGGTGGCCCTCCTCTGGTTGCTAAGGTGCCCGCCAACCCTGAGGTGCCCACTGGACTCCTGGCGTCCACCCTGACTTCTGTTCTGAGGGCTGTGTATCAGTGAAACCAGCAAACAGTCACCTTGGGAATTTGGTTTTCAACCAATAATTCATTCGTACGTTTTTGTTTTTAAATAAATGTTTTTTAGGTAACGGGTTTACTGAGATGTTATTTACATACTATGAAATCTTTTTCTTGCAGAGAGTATACCTTAACGGCTTAGTATCTGCAGCTATTATTCATCATCATCTCATTCTGTGACATGTTTGTCACCCCCCCCAAAACCCTGTGTGCAGTAGCTGCCACACCCCAGGCCCCCTGGGTGTGCCTGTTCTCGACCTTCCATGAAGGCAGGACCATGACCTTGGGGCGCATGGCTCTCTGTGTCTGGCTTCTCCCACTGAGCATGAGTCTCCGAGGGCTGCCCATGTCAGCTGCTTCCCTCGCCCTCCAGGGAACCCATAAACCACATGAGCTGCTCATTTGTAGTTGATGGGCACTCGGTCTGTTTACCCCCTGAGAAAGCGGGGTGTTATGTGGACATAGTGTTCAGTGACCATGCGTTGAGTTGCTGGGTCATATAATTCCTTTTCTAGAGCCCAAATAGAGTGCCGTGGTAGCATCCTGGCTCCCTGTCAGCATCATGGCTAACATTTTGCATTGTCCACTTGGATAAGTGACAGCCATCTCCACATGCGTGAGGTGGTAGGCGGACTGTGACCGAGTGGGGATGCTAGCCTAGTCGTGGGCACATGGTCACAGGCACTGACCCCTGCTCCTCCCTGCAGTAGGCGTAGCCCTGGTCTCCCACCTGGCCAGCTCAGGAGCATGTGGGTCATGGCTGTGGAGCTGGACAGTGGAGCCCTGCTTCAGACTGTGTCCATGCTGTGGCCCTCAGGGAGGCCAAGGCCTGTTTGAGGCCTGGGTTTGGTGTCCACAGCTGCAGCTGCCATGCGCTTGGAGGTGGGTCCATACTGATCCTACCACCTGACTGATGGGACTCACTCTTTGGTGATAAATGAGCAGCACAGAGGTGTTGTCTGAGGTGGGCTGGCCGCTTCCCTGCCAGCTGCTGGGGTCTCCTTGGCATCTAGACCATATCCTTGGGGTACCCCCAGCACTACCCACAAGCTCCTCCCCGGAGATTCTCCACAGGGGCCTGTCCCTGCGCCTTTGACTCCTGGGCGACCCTGAGTGGGTGTGTTGGTTTTTATTGGGCCACATGTGTGGCTGTGTTTTGTCTTGCTTTGGGGTCTGTGAACCATTGGTCAAGGTTGACACAAGTCCTTGTCCAGGGGGCAGAGGCAGTAACCAATCGTAACACTGAACTACCTGGGAATGGGAGGGATCTTGGTTTGGGGGCCACTATTCACATCTGGTTAGTAATGAAACAGAAATGAGCTAGGTGGATGAAGGTACTACCCAGAGCTGCAGGCTGAGGCTGCCTCAGGGTTCTGTCTGTGTCCCCCTCATGTGGGCCTGCAGGGAGCAGTGCCCTGCCTGAGACTTCATTGTCCCAGGTGGGTCTATGGGAAGTGTAGATGTGTCTTCGCCTGTCTTGTAGTCACTTGGCCCTCATGAGCAGATTGTGTGACCCATTGCTTACCTTGGTCTTGGGTACTGGCGCTCTACTGTGAGGTGTGAGCCTCCTGAGAGGTGGGTGGGGGAGTGGCCTCTCTTGCTCTGAGCACCCACCATGCAGTGTCAGGAAAAGGTCTTCAGGGTCCTCCTGCCAGCTTTCCTCTGACCCTGGCTCCTTGCAGGCTTGGGATCGGGCCCTTAGATGTTGCTCCCACGCTTCAAGTCCCTGGTCTTGGTGGCTCCCTTAGAGCTCAGGCTTCCTTTCAACTTCCCAGGTGCTGGCCTTGGCAGAGGGCAGGACCGCCCCAGGGAGTGCAGGGCCACTCCTTCAGAGCTGTATGCCCTGTGGGTTTATCCAGCTTTGCTCTTTGTTTGAGTAGGGCTGGTGGGATGCAAGGCTCTAGGGGAAGCACAGCCTGTGGCATGTGGACCCTGCTGTGGTCTGGAGGGTCAAGGTGGCCCAGGCAGCCACCCCAAGCCCATGTCCAGCCCAGCTCTGTATTGCCAGTGTCTGTCTGTGTCTGATGGCCATCATGTCCTTGTGCCTCTGTGTCCACCCTCAGCCCAGGTCACTGGGGGGGGGGGGTGTTCGAGGATTGGTCTTGGAAGGTGGAATAGATCTTTCTGGAGAATCTTTGCTGAGCTCATAGTAACCCCACAAGGAGTTTGCACAGCTCACCTGTGGCAGCGTGCAGGGGCCGGCCAGTCTGGTGGGCCCTTGCTCTGCTCTAGGGCCACTGCATGGTGGACAGGAGTCTCCTGGGGCCGTTGTCTTTGCTCCGTCACAGGGCACTGGGTGTTCATAACCTACCTCTGCCCCTGTATCCTGCCCACGCTCTGGCCTTGTCGCTTTGGTGTCTGGGGCCAGAGCTGCCTCCTGCCTTGGCCTGTAGGCCTTTGGAGCTGGTTTTGAGGATGTAGGAAGGGTCAGAAACCAGAGGCAGCTAGTCTGGACCCCACTCAGGGTACAGATGCTGCAGTTTTGTTGCGGGCACAGCTTTGTCCCAGCTGTCTGCCCTGCTGGCAATAGGGGCCTCCCAGGCCTAGAGGGGGTCTTCTTCCTGGGCTAATACCACTCAGGTGGAGGGCATTCCCTCGGGCCCACGGGGCCATGCATCTTCCCTGTTTGGCAACTTCCTCTTCATGCTGTTCAGGAGACCCATGGACTCAAGAGCCCCATCCCTGGGAACCAGCTGCGCTTGATGCATGGGGCTGAGGACCAGGAGACCCTCCCCACCCTAGAGGTGGAACTCGCGGGCGCTGGGTGGGGTGCGAAGCCCAACACACCACGCCTCTCTTCTCCAGAGTCTGCATGGGTCCCAGGGACAGGGAGCTGCCCTTCCTGAACATGCCTCCCTGCCACCATACTGGGCAAGTAAGTGCGGGCAGGCCTGCCTGTCCGCCAGCCGCATCTGCAGTGGCTCTGGGTCTCCTTGGGCATCCTGAGGTGGTTGCATCCCTGAAACTGGAGGCATCTGATGCTTACACACACACACACACACACACACCCCCCAGGTCTCTGAGGTTTCTCAGATTCAGCAGCAGACGGTGCAGGGCTGTGGCTTTTCTCTGAACTGGCTTCCTTTCCACGCCTGCCACAGCCGCTGCTCTGGCAGGAAGCTCCACCCTGGGGCTGGTGTCCCCAGCCAGCCCTCTGCACTACCCCGGGGATCCCACCTTCCCTGCCAGGCACAGGCATGGCCTCTGTGGTCAGGGCTGTGCCAGACGTCACTGAGACCTGCTTCCCCTGTGTGTTTAGTGTCTGGGCCGAGCATCGGTTGACCTAAAAGTTCCCCAGAGCAGGCAGCTGCCCCCACCCACCATGGCCTCCTTGCCAGGGTCTGGGCGTCCTTGGTCAGCTGCCCACTCCGGGCCCCATTCCCTGCATCTGGGTCCCTGAGGGGCTGTAGCCTCGCAGGCCGGGTGGTGTGTGCTGTGCACTTGGCCCCTCTTCTGGGGGAGGCCAAGGGCTATGGTGGGACCTTTCCCTAGGATCTAGGCTGTCCCTGTGTCTTCAGCTTTATGATGAAAACCCTGTTATTTTTGGTGGCGTGGGGCCAGTACAGCCTTTTCTCCAAGGAGCCGCATTTCCTTACTCTGCCCGCCAGGCTGTCTGGCTGGTGACGAGAGGGCCACCACTTTCACAGTTTGCTCCTCAGGCACCCCAGGAGGATGAATGGGCCCCCACCCTGCAGAGGGCTCTGTGCCCATACCTCAGAGGCTCGCCTGCATTGGTGCTGCAGACCCTGGCACAGCTGCCCTAGGGGCCTCCCTGCTGTCTTGTGGGGCTTGGGGGAGGGTCCGTCTTGCAAAGATCCTTCTGGTTTTGATTGGGGACAGATTTTGTGTCCGGATTGCATCATGTAGGTGGACAACTCAGGGATCTGGAGTTGGTGGGGGTGTGCTTTTCCCATTGCACCGTCCATCCTGAAGGGCTATAGTGCCTGCTGGGCACAGCACTGTGCCCCTAGGCCAGGCCGAGTGGCTCTGGTTCATCCCATGGCAGAATTGGTGAGAAGGAATAGCTAATGTGGCAGCACCCATGGAGCTGGCTCACTTGGGGTGGTCTATAGCAGGGCTGTGGACGTGCCCCCCTCCCTATGTAGCCTGCCCTTAGACCCCACAGGTGACTATCAAGCCTCTGGTGCATGCAGCAGCCTCTCCTGGGCCTTCCCAAGCTGGACTACTCAGCTCTCAGCCCCAGCACTGTCCCTGGCAAGAACAGGCTCAGATCTGAAATAGCGATCTGAAGGAATGAGGATGGGGGTGCCGGTCAGGCAGAGTGCTGCAGATAAGCAGGGCAGGTCTGCACAGCTGTAGGGTGAGGTCACAGTGTAATAGCCCCACAAACTGCACAGCAGCAACTGCTTTCTTCAAGGTGGCCCTCAGCAGTGTCCAGCTACCTCCTTGTGTATGGCCCAAGCAGCCCTTGTGGCCCATCGGTGCTCAGAGAGCCAGGTCTGTGACTGGGCTGTGCCAGGCGACTGACAGTCTGCCTTTGGTGCCCCCAGGGCCCAGAGACACCAACAGGGTCTTTTGTGTTGATCACAGGTTTCTTCTGAGCCCCCGGCCTCCATAAGACCCCAAACAGATGACACCTCTCCCCAGTCCCCTGCGCCTTCTGAGAAGGACAAGCAGTCGAGCTGGCTGCGGACCTTGGCTGGCTCCTCCAACAAGGTGCTGCAAGGGGCCTGTGTGGGGTCCTTGGGGAGGTGGGCGCTGGGCTCTTGGAGCCCATGCCGTGGCTGGGTGCTGGGCCAGGCCCAGCCTCAGGGGCATGAAGTGCCTTGTTTTTCTGCCAGTCATTCACACAGGTGACTCTTTCTCGACAGAGCCTTGGCTGTGTCCACCCTCGCCAGCGCCTCTCCGCTTTCCGACCCTGGTCCCCTGCAGTTTCGACAAGTGAAAAAGAGCTCTCCCCACACCTCCCAGCCTTGATCCGAGACAGGTGAGCGGTCACACGTGGGCTTTCAGAATCAGAGGTACTGCCATTGTGTGTTGTGTCTGTGTGACACACCAGTGTGTTTGCAGGCCAGGTGCCTAGACTGGCATCATTTTTACTGAGACTGTCTTGGAGTGCTGCCTCATTTGGTTGGCATCAGAGTGAACACATCTGGAGCTTTCTATGGTGTTTTTGTGTGTAGAGTTGTTGCCTTATGTGGGGCCCTGTATATCAGGTGCGTCCTCTTGTGGGTGTGGTGGCTACTCGTGTCCCACCCTGCCAGGGCACCTGGCTGGCAGAAAACATTTATGGATTCCTAGTCATTGAAAACTTGATGTGAAGATTTCGAGTTGGGAGGGAAAGTACTTCTACCACAACCCTTTAGAGGGAGCATGTTCTGTGCGGGGTCTGTGGTGCTGAGCATATGTGGTACTGGGTACCAGGTGGCTCCAGGTGTTGGGTTGGAGCTGGTGGGTAGAGCTGTCCCTGCTGACACACCTGCTCCTCCCCCAGCTTTTACTCCTACAAGAGCTTTGAGACAGCCGTGGCCCCCAACGTGGCCCTTGCACCGCCAGCCCAGCAGAAAGTTGTGAACAGCTCCCCATGTGCCACTGTCGTCTCCCGGGCTCCTGAGCCTCTCACCACTTGCATCCAGCCACGGAAGCGGAAGCTGACCGTGGACACACCTGGAGGTCCAGAGATGCTGGCGCCTGGAGCCGCCCCAGAGGAGGACAAGGACTCAGAGGCTGAGGTTGAAGTTGAAAGCAGAGAGGAATGTAAGTGTGAGTTGATTTCCTTTTCTATTCCCTGTGGGAATCGGTGTGGCAGTGGCACTGGCTGGAGGGACTAGGGGGTACCTGGGGCCCAGCACACCTTCGGGCAGAGTCTTCTTGCCCCAGCATTCCCCAGGTCCCCTTGGAAGCGCCCGCGAGTCTCTGCTGCAGGAGCTCCTGGCGCTTGTGTAACGTAGTCTCTGTCTCTGCTTGTTCCTCAGTTACCTCCTCCTTGTCCTCGCTCTCTTCCCCGTCCTTTACCTCATCCAGCTCTGCCAAGGACCTGAGCTCCCCGGGCGTACATGCCCTGCCCTCGGCCGCTCCGGATGCTGCGGCCCATGCCGAAGCCCCCAGTGGGCTGGAGGCGGAGCTGGAACACCTGCGGCAGGCCCTGGAGGGTGGCCTGGACACCAAGGAAGCCAAAGAGAAGTTCCTGCACGAGGTGGTCAAGATGCGTGTGAAGCAAGAGGAAAAACTCAACGCGGCCCTGCAGGCCAAGCGTAGCCTCCACCAGGTGAGCCATGCAGCCCCTCCTGGATACCCTACTACTCGTGAGCCCTGCATGGCTCTGCCTAGGGTGACCCCTTGATCCTTTTGAGGAGCAGAGCCCCCCTGGGTGTCCAGAGTGGGCCCTGCAGTTTGCTTGAGCACAGCCCTCCCCGTTGAGGCCCCACACGACACATCACACGCCCTGCACCGCAGCCTACTAGGGAAGCAGGTATGTCCCTCTGACATGATGGAGACTGGGCTAGGAGCAGCTGTGCTGAGATGACTCTGTGGTCTGTGTGCAGGAGTGGACGCTCAGATGCTCACCAGCAAGGCCTGGCATCCACAGAGTATGGACTGAGGGTGCACTTCTCAGCTTTGTGTTCTAGAAAGTGGTTACCACCAGGCCTCCTAAGCCAGAAGGAACAGGCTTGGCACACACGGATGGACACGCGCACAGAAATGCATGCACGTGGCCCCACCTGCACACGCTGCCTCCCCAGGCCCTGCCTCCAAGTTTCCCGTGCGACAGCCTTGGGGCCTGTGCCTCCTTAGGCTGCTGTGAGGAGTGTGCTATTCACAGTTGGTGGAGGGGGGGTGTGTTTGTGGGCGGCTGGGCCTTCACCGGGCAAGCCCAGCAACTCAGCATTGCTGAATTCACACCTCCCAGTGTCTAGCAGCTCCAGGCCAGCTCCCCCCGGGCGTGGGCTTTAGCACAACATGGCCCTGCAGCCCTCAGAGCTGCAGGGTTCAGACTGCTCCCCGAGGTGTGAGTCCCGGCAAGACTGCTGGCCTGTTGTCTTGGTTCTGGTTGGAGGTGTGATTTCCCACATGCATATTCATGAAGCGTGTTTACAGCACAGGGTGTGAGTCACACGGTATTTTAGCAAGTAGGGGATGGGCTCATAGGCACCAAGGCCGATATGTGTCTCCAGCTGGTTGCGTGGGGATACCCTGGGCCCTCACATGGTGGGATGTCTGGGTCCCCATTGATGGGATCCAGCACAAGTGTGGCTTCTGCCCTCTAAGGGGGACATGGCCTTTGCAGCTGGGGGCAGGAGGTGAGTAGAGGCCCACTGCAGCCTGGAGGGTGGTAGACTGAGGCCAGACTCTGCCCAGGCTAGCAGCTGTGGTCTGGGAAGAGCCACTGGCCTTTGGCAGGCGAGGGCGCTGGGACCCACTGGGCAGTGACCCTGACCTGTCGGCCCCCAGGAGCTGGAGTTCCTGCGTGTAGCCAAGAAGGAAAAGCTGCGGGAGGCCACGGAGGCCAAGCGCAACCTGCGGAAGGAGATCGAGCGTCTGCGGGCAGAGAATGAGAAGAAGATGAAGGAGGCCAATGAGTCGCGCATGCGCCTGAAGCGGGAGCTGGAGCAGGCGCGGCAGATCCGGGTGTGCGACAAGGGCTGCGAGGCGGGCCGCCTGCGCGCCAAGTACTCAGCCCAGGTGTGTGGGGCAGAGGGCAGCAGAGCAGTGGGTCGGTGGGGCCCAGATTCTTGGGCGGACTCCAGCTCAGGGCCCGGCACTGGGCCTGTGCTCTATGTGTCTGGGGAAGAACTGGGGCCAGACCCCAGGTGTACACCCGGAGGGGCAGGGTGGGAGCGGGTCTGCTCATAGGGAGAGGAGAGGAGTGGGGTGAGTGCACTGTCCCGTATCCTGGCGGGTAGAGGATGGACAGTTCAATGAGCGAACGCCGGCTGGGTCGTTGACCACACAGTGTCCTTTTCAGATCGAAGACCTGCAGGTGAAGCTGCAGCATGCAGAGGCCGACCGGGAGCAGCTGCGGGCTGACCTGCTGCGGGAGCGCGAGGCCCGTGAGCACCTGGAGAAGGTGGTGAAGGAGCTGCAGGAGCAGCTGTGGCCGCGGCCCCGCACCGAGGCCACGGGCAGCGAGGGCAGCGCCGAGTTGGAGCCGTAGCGGAGCCTCTGCCTGCTCCATGCGGCATTGACAACCGCGGGTGCAGGAGGAGCGTGGCGGGTGCCGCCCCGGCCACCCTGCGGCCCACACAGCACAAAGTCTTACTGTGCCTATTACCAAGCGAGTGTTTGTAACCACATACTTTGGAATCCACTGCAAAATTTTATACTGGCCAAGTTTGAGTGAGCGAGCCATGTCCCCCGCTACAGCCGGGACGGGGCCAGCTCAGCGACTTCTGGCAGGTTCTCTGCTTGCTAGAACGTTCTAACATTTACATTTTTGTTATAAGCTATTTAAAACCAATAAGGAGACTTGACATTCAGAAAATCAACAAGTTTTTTAATGACTAACTTTTAAAAGCCCCAACACATGACGCCATCTGAAGACCCGAGATGGAGTGGGGGTGGCGCTGCCCCCTCCCTGCCGGGGAAGCCATCACAGCTCATCTGAGCCCGCGGCTGCGTGAGGACAGCAGGGGTTTTTCTTCAGAGTCTATTTTTTCAGCGACAAGGACCCAGGTCTTCCTGCTGCTGCCAGGAAGAGTAGGGACAGTGCCGCGTGCTAGATGAGCCCAAACACTGCCCGCCTTACCGACACCCACCCCGCCCGCCACGTTGCCGTGGACGTCGGCCCTGCACCGCGGGCACCAGGAAAGGCAGAGCTTGCAGGGGCCCCTCGGCTCTGCGCCCAGGCTCTGTCCTTGCCCCTCCACCACGGGCCCTGACCTGCGTCCAGCGGTATGGTCACCGGGCACACCCTCAGCCCCTCCAGAACATGCGCTGCTTGACCACAGCGCCCTGTTCAGCTCCGTGAACATCGCTCCTTTTGTGTGGGACTGAGGCTGCAGCATTGGAACAAAACACAGCATTACTTCACTTTTTCTTTTTTTTGTTTGTTCGTTCATTTTAAACGTATATTTAGAACTGCACTTTGTCAAAAATCTTCCCTTTTTATTCCCCAGTTAACTGAGGTTTTTACCAATTTATAGAGCAGTTCAAATCCTAAGTGCTCGCGTGCTTAGAAATCCCCTCTGGTGCTTGGTTGAACAAGGGAATCACAAGAAAATGAAAATGCAAAAACTGAACTTTGGGGGTCGTTCTGTGCCTTCCACCATCTTGTACAGCAAATCCTGACTCTCCTGTCTTTTTACCCCCAAAATATCTGTCTTCAGTAGCGACTGAATCTGCCACTATCAAAATAAGTTCCTTGCGTTTATTCCAAATAATCTCGTTTACTCTTCACTGTTTATGCAAATTATATAAGGTTTCTTATGCCCAAGCTTGAAAAATGATTTTCCAGTAGACAAGAGGCGGCTACCCATCCTAAAATTATGGTATTTATTTGCGTAAGAAAGATCTTACAGGAATTCTTTGCTTGAATCGTCCACACATCCACACACCCTCGCAGCTGCGAGCACTGAGGAAGATGGGCGTGTGCAGGTACAGACGGCCTCCAGGGTCCTCGATGCCGGCAACCAGCAAAGACCGGAGACTGCCATGCCCTCATGTGTGGTGACAAAATCGTTTGTGGGGTTTTGCCCTTAGTTTACTGAGGGGGTCCTGGTGGCTGTGGACCCTCCCTTCTAAAGTGCAATGCAAAAGGGACATCATGTATATGCAGCGTTTGTTTGGAGATTTTTTCTTTTTCTTTTGTTTTTCTTTTGCAGTTATTGAATATGTATGCATGGGATTTACACCTCTGCCGTAGGTAGACCCGTCCATGGGCATTATTACTGTGTCTTGTAAAGGGTCGGTCATGCAACATGCAGAATGCTGTTTTTAGCCTTGTTTTACCAGTTGTGTTTTTTCAGTCATTTCTTTAAGGGAAACTAAATGATTTAGCTGGAGCAAAGCTTTACGTGTGTTGGCTTCTGTGTGGCTGTCCTGTGTCCCAAGTCTAAACTCAGTGAGGTCCAGGCCCTGCCCAGGGCTGCCAGGCTTGCCCCCAGCCACCTTGGAGTTTTCAGGCCCCAGAGAAAGATGGACTTTGCACATCACCTCATCCTCCTTCCTAGGGGTCGCTGTCAGGTCTACACCTCCACCTGCCCACTTTGTCCCAAGTGTCTTTGGAAAAAGCCTGTGTCTGCAGTGGTGACTCTTCCCCAACAGCCAAGTGGGTTCAGTCTTGGAGAGGTCCAGATAGTGTCACCATTCACTCACCTGAGCTTGCCCTCCCTGTGGGTTCCTTGGCCCTGGCCAGTTTCCCTCCACTAGGGCCCTGTGGGATTACCGGGAGCCTTCCTGGGCAGTTCCCTGCTGCTTCAGTGTGGGCTCACTTGAGTCTTTTCCCTGGGTGAGCCTGGGGCCATGGAGGGTTCCTGGCGGCTTCCATCCTCAGCCAGTCTTGATGGACAGCTCTGGAAAAGGGTGTCCCCAGGCTCCAAGGGGCACACCTGGCTTCTCTGAGGTGCAGCTGCAAGTCACTTTCTTTCCAGAACAAGGGAGAAGAGATCATTCAGCAGGCCTCTGGCCCCTGTGCGTAAAAACTACCATCTGGTTGATTGTGTGGTCAGTTTCATTACTCATTTCTATACTGAAAGGTTTTTAACGAAGGGAAAAAAACAACAGCAATAACATTCATATCCATGGAGCAGCTAACTCGTAATACCTGCTTTTCGTACAGAACTAGCCAATGTAAAAACAATTAACGTGTAAATACTTTTTTTTTTTTTCATTTTACACCGTTGTATTATACGTGTATATGGTGGTTCCTTTTTTCAGAAACTCTTTTCTTACCTGATAGTTGTCTTGTTTTCTGGGCTGTTTTTAACTGAGGAAAAATAAATGCTCATCTGCCAGAGGGGATGGAGAAACCCCCTTGGCCAGTTTCCGTGCGCCATGTCCTCCCTGCGGGTGCTGAGCGCCAGCTGCGCGGATTCTCCCATCAGGTTGGGCCTCTCTCTCTCTCCCGACCCTGTCCACAATCCACCAGGGTCAGGGGACATGTTTTTGTTCTTGCTTTAAGGCAGGAGTCACAAATGACTTTTTTGTTTGCAATTAAGGAAAAAAACCCGCCTCTACCTTTATCAGCACCCGGAGCCCCCTGCACCCGTCCCTGCGTCCTATGCTGCTGCTAATGACAATATGATGGCTTACTCTGCTACTCGAAAACTATTTTTATGTAATTAATGTATGCTTTCTTGTTTATAAATGCCTGATTTAAAAAGAAAAAAAAAAGAAAAAGCTTGGCATATTTATCTATTTCGCTGTGTACCTGTTAGTCCTTTTGCCCCACCCCCCAGCAGATGACATTGTACAATAAAGGACTTTGCGAGTACCATGGGATGGCCATGCGTGTGCCCCCACTCCTCAGGCAGGGTGGCTGACTCCAGGGTCAGCTTGGGGAGGGTGTGAAGGCAGGAGGAAGGATGGCCACTATGCCACTATCTGCAGGTAAGCTCATGGGCCTGGCCTTCACTGAGCCCATGTGGACAAAGAGTACAGGTAGCCACACCAGTGGCCATGCCAGCCCGGGTACCTTCTGTCCACCTGTTTCCCTCCAGGCTGGCTGAGGCCACAGAGGTTTTGTTCACATTTTGTAGGGCTTGGATCCTCTCCTCAGAGCCATGGACATTAGCTGCAGCCCCTCAGCCTGGGGGAAGGAAACTCCTCAGCAGGACCTCCACGGGGGTCTTCTCCCCAAGGATAGGAGACCTGCCCCTCGAGGTGGATTGTCAGCTCCCTGGCACTCATGCCATTTAACCAGGAGGCCAGTTGGCATGTGAGCCTTGGACCCCCCTCCTTGCCTGACCTAGGAAGGCCCCATTCCCTGTTCAGTGGGGGAGGAGCCCTCCCGTCATGTGCCATGTGGGGACTACACTACCCTGCCCTTCCTCACTGCTGTCCAGAAGGACTCACAACCGCTAGGGAGCCCTGGGGAGGCTCTGGGCCAGATAGGGCCCCACTCCAACCTGGAAATCTTGGATACTGGGATGGGGAGGACAGTGGGCCAGGGAGATGAGTGGCAGGGCTAGCCCTTGAGGGGCGCAAGTGCCAGAGGCTTGTGATACCCTGTCCTGGGCACGTGCCCTCGGGGGGTGCAGATAGGGTCCAAAAGCAGAGCCATCTCCATGTGGTTGGGACTCACCCTTGCTGGGCATTGCCTCCCACCCCAGTGTCCCCAACACAGGGTATGTGCCTCAGACTTGCTCCAAAGCTGCACTGGTGATACTGCAGGAGAAAACAACAGGTCAAATGTCACAGGTCCTGTGGAAAGCAGTGAGGAGAGAGGCAGGCAAGGCCGTGGCTGGGCTATGTGGCTATTCCTGTGGCCAGTGTGGGTGTCTACCCACCAGGCTGGAGCACCTTGTGGTCTTATGGCTACCTTCCTTGAGGCTTGGAGGCTTGGGGTGCCAGCGGTATGTCCTAGGAACATGGGGCTTGTATTTGTTTCCTAAGCTGCCCTGGGCTTCACTTTGAGATTCAGCTTTGGGTATAAACTCAGTGTTAAAAGACTTTGGCAACCCCTGACCCAGGGTAGATGAGGCCAGCAGTCTCCCAGTGTCAGAACCTCCCCAGAGCTGGTCCTCCTTGCCCTGTTCCAGGCCTCCCCTGTCCACACTGGCCAGGGCCTCTGTGGGGACTTTAGGGCTATATCTCCAGCCTTGACCCTGGCTGGCAGCTCTCAGCACCCTCTCTTCTTGCTGGTGCCTGCTTCCAAAGGCCAAGGGGTGAGGCTGTGGCTGGTGACATAGCACATCCTCAGTGGAAAGCAGACGCGCTCCCCATCAGTTACCACAAGAGCCTGCCCAAGTATGGGGCTGTGGTCCACTCTGTGCATGCTCAGCTCTTCCCTGCTCTGAGGCCGTGGAGTCGGGAGGGGCTCTGAGCTGGATATTCATCTACCCACCCATGCCCTCACCTGGCTCCTGGCCCAGGCCTGGCCCCACCAGCCCTGCTTGTCTCTTTGGCCCGGAGGAGGTAGCCCGGAGCTCTGGGGAACCCAGGGTTGGGGAGGTTCCTACCTACTCTGCTGGGGGGCCTCCAGGTAACTGGTGGCCCTGCTCTAGGTATCCTGGGCCTAGGACCCAGGGAGCACCACCTGTAAGCAGGTGGGGACCCCACAGGGAAGAAGGGGGCTGGCTTGCCCTCTTCCCAGGACACTGTGCCCATGGGAACACATGGGGCTGTGATCCTGAGGTGCTGGTGCTGGGGCTTGTTTCAGGGCAGCCCATTCCCCACAGAAACTCCCACCCTGCTCCAGGCCACCTTGGGGAGGGTTGGAGACAGAATATCTGGGGACTTGATGCTCACCCCTGCGACCCCATGCTCTTGGTGACGCACATAGCCATCTGTGCCCAGCCTGTGCCAGGCGGGTCAGGGCCATGACGGCTGGGGCACCCAGCCCTGGAGCAGGTGGCCCCAATGCAGGGGGGAGGTGGAGAGGGGAGGCCAGCCTGACTTGTCTTCACTGTGTCCTTTGCTGGGCCAGGTGTCCAGCTGGGCTGGGGATGGAACTTCCAATTCCCGTGGCCAAGCCTGGCAGCTCTCACTGGCAGGAAGCTCAGCCCAGGCTCTGGGCCACACTGTTCCGGAAAACTCCAGGTCCCAGGCACCCACGGGAAGGAGGGAGCTTGAGGTGGAAGCAGAGGACCCACCATCAGGCCCAGACAGGGCCATCCCTGGGCTGACTGTCCATGCCATTGTCAGACATGGGGGCCAAGCACTCAAATCCCATGAAAACATGCCCAGTGGACTCCTGGCTGCCCAACTCAGCCCAGAAATGGGGACACACAGCCCTGGGTTGTCAGGGGGCCAAAGGCCTTGGAAAGGCCCTTGTGCAGGCCCAGCAGGCCACCACACCAGATCTCAGAGTCCCACGTGCTCCAGCCATTTGGTAGCCACTGCTCCTCAATATCTAGTCATCTCCTCTGGTCTAGATCCGTCAGACTGTCCCTGACAGCCCCTCCTGCAAGTTGCATCCTGGTCAGGCAACTTCTGGGAAGGCTAAGGGCTGGGAGAGGATGGGTACCCCGAGACGACATGCTGCACTCCATCCCTGCCTCATGGAGATGATGCCCACCAAGGGGGTCATGCATGGAGGAAGCAGACCCTGGGCAGCCTTAGGAGTTCGGACTGCTGGTCCCAAAGAGATATCCTGTATGGGTGATGTGGTCCACACCCCAGCCCATTTCTAAGGACAGTCTCAGAACAGACTCTTTCCCCCCAAGGCCTTGGGGGATCTGGAGGGATAGGAAGGGCTGTCTTTGCATTTCGTGACTCAGGGAGGGCTAATGCTGGCATCTGGAGTGAGCCTCTGGCCATCCACGTTCCCTGTCTCTGGACAGGCCAAGAATTGGGGGATTCCAGTAGGTCAGGGTCCCTCTGGTCCAGGGAGGCTAGTCCACGTCTGGCATCCTTCTATGGGGCACCAAGTGGCCTGGGGGGGGTGGGGGGTGGTCGGGCACTCTGTGTGGGACATAGGCTGGCCTATAACGTGAATGGCAAGACTCTGGCACTGGGTGCCCGCCCCACTCGGCACCCCTGCGGTGGGGTGCCCAGAAAACCCTGCCAGGCTTCATCTTGTTTCTGGCTTCTCACCAGGGCTGCGTCCAGAGCCCCCACTCGGGCGCACGCTGGGCTCCTTCCCGGGCCTCCCAGCGTGCCCAGGGAAGGGCGGCGGCAGAGGATACCCGGGAATTGCAGCGCTGGCTCCGGGACAGGCTGAATCTTGCTCCTTCCGGCCGGGCCAGAAGCCAGGCTGACAGAGTGGAGGGCGCCGGGACCCTTGGCCCGGCAGCCCACCCTTGCTACTCCGCCAACGCTGTTTGGGGGTCCCCGGGCCCGATGCCTGCGCCTGCGCGGCTCCGCCCCGCTGCCCCCTAGTCGAGCTTGGGCGTCCCCGGGGACGTCCGGCAGGCAGGCAGGAAGGCCACGTCCTATGAGGCCAGGGTTGGGGAGGCAGAGCTCCCTCCTGGCCAGCGCGGACGGGGCTCCCCTGCAGTCGGGGCTTCCTAGGAGGGAGGCCGCCAAATCCCCCCCAGCCGATTCAGTTTCCTTTCCCTTCCCGCCGCTTCCGCTCCCCCGCCCGCCGCCCGTGCTACCGGGGCGGGGCTCCAGCCAACTCGGCCGCGCGCCTGGGATTCCGACGGGCGGGGGCGCCGGGGCTTCCGGCGGGAGTGGTGAGGCGAGCCCGGAGGGGCAGCCCACCTCCTGCGGCGTCTGGGGCCTCCGCTCCATCACGGCCGCGCGGCCCCGAGCGGGGTGGGAGTCCCTGGGCCGGCCCTGCGGGGGTGGGCGGCGGGAGGCCAGAAGTGCCCTTCTCCGCCTTCCTCCCTGCCCGCTGGGTTGCCTGACTCCCTAGGGCCCGTTCTCCGAGGGGGTGTGTCAAGGGAAAGTTCGGGCACCCTTTGGCCGGGCCTGGGGTCTTCGTGCGACCCCACAGCGAAACAGAACTGCTTCTCTGGGTGTGCGGGGGGGGGGGGCTCCTGGGGCCCCTGAGAAACGGCTTCCCCATTCTGCTCCATGAGGGTCGGTGGACTCCTCCAGGCTCAGTGTGTCAGGGTCCCTGGGGGCCACGCAGGCCAGCACGCCCAAGCCTGAGGCAAGTCACTGCTGGCAGAGTGGGAGGCACCTCTTCCTGGAGCGCCGGTTGCTCTGAGCCCCCCCCCCCCCCGCACCAGCAGGAACCTGGGGTGCTTGGCAGACCCAAGCGCGGGAGACCCCAGACCCCTCCTGCCCTCTAGGTTTGCTGTGGTAACCCTGAACTCACATACTCTGCTGGTCTGCTGAGCGGGCCTGCATCCTCTGGGACCCTTATGTTTCCTCTAGGCAGGCTGCCTACTCAGAGCTCCCTGGAAGAAAAGGCCCCCCAGGTGCCTGCCCCTGCCCAGCCTTGCAGTTGTGTAAATGCTCCCCAAGTGAGTACCCCCGTGTCTCCCTTGCAGTGCTCTGGATGTGCTCCTGTTGCTCCTAGAGTCCCCAGGTGAGAGGCATCATGGGGCCCTCAGTGTGAATGACTAGTCCAGTGGAAGAAGAGCCCTTGAGGATAGGTGATGATGCCCGCCCAGGCTCAGGGACAATGTGGCAGGGTCTCTTCACACTGGCTCTGGCACCAGGAAGACCCAGGCCCTGCAGCTGGGGCAGGGTGCCCAGGGCAAATCCTGAGGCCAGGCCTTCCCTGTTGGCACTGGGCCCGCAGGCCTGGGAGCTGCTGAGGCAGATGGGCAGTGCCAGGACCCTTTGTGGAGGCCCATGCCTGGCTGTGGTTGGCCCCCGGACCCAAAAAGGTTAGAGAACTGGGGTAGGTAGCACCCTCCTCTTTACCCCAGACCTACTGCTTGCCCAGGGCCCCCCCGGGAGGAGGCCCCACAGACAGGCCACTGCACTGGGGCTCTGGAGCTGCTTTGTCAGGGCACCCTGTCTTGGCTCCCAACTGTGGTTGCCCAGGGCAGGCAGGTGGGCAGTAGAGGCACCAGAAGGAGGGATGTCCAGAGTTTTCAAGAGTGACAATGTTGGTGGCACCTATGGCTTAAGGAGTAGGGCACCCCGCTATAAAACTAATTTATAGCTTTCATAGGAAAGCTATAACCCAATTTTAGCCCAGGAACTTGGGGAGAGGGGAGAGAGGGGAGAGGGGAAGGTGGGTGGAGGGAGGGTGATTGGCGGGATCATGCCTATGGTTCATCCTATAAGGGTATATGTGAATCTCTCTAAATGTAGAATATGTCTTAACAATGACTAAGAAAAAGACATGAAGGCTATGTTAACCAGTTGGATGAAAGTACTTTAAATTGTATAGAGAAACAGTACACTGTACCCCATGATAGTATTAATGTACACTGTTATGATTTAATAAAAATAAAATAAAAAGGAGTAGGGCACCAGTCCCATATACCAGGGGTGGTGGGTTCAAGCCTGGCCCTGGCCAAAACTGCAATAAATAAATAAAAAGAGTGACAATGTCAACGTGGGGGGCAGAAAGGTCAGCTGGTCCTCACCAGGCACTGGCCTGGTGGCTGAGTGCTATCAAGGCTGCCTGGCTAGCCTCTGACATCCTACTTACAGTCCCCACCAGAGAACAAGTCCTAGGCCATGACAATGGGGCTGCCAGCACACTGCAGAGGCCTAGAAACCTCACACCAAGGCAAGCCAGGGCAGGTACCTCTGGGCTCCAGCAGTTTCCCCAGGCTTGCCGAAGGGCCGATGGCCTGGGCAGGCTTCTCCCTGCTGCTCAGAACCCCTATCCAGCCTCTGAGCTCCCCTTGCCAGCCCTGCCTGGGTTCCCTTCTATTAGGACCCGCCTGAGTGGCTGTCTCCTGTTCTGAGGAGACAGAAGCAGGAATAGGCTGGTGTTAGAGCTGTTTGCTGGGCAGGGGTCTTGCTGAGACAGGCCCAGTGACTCCTGGAGGCCTTGCTGTAAGCCTACAGGGTGAGGCAACACCCTGCCTCCAGCTTTCCTCCCCTTGGTTTGTCATTCTCTCTGTCTCTCTTCCTCTCTTCTGTGTTTCCTTCTGTCTTTTTTTCTCCGTCTCTTTCTTATCTCTTTCTCTCTGTTTCTGTCTCTCTGTCTTTGTCTCTCATGTGCACACGGGACCCAGGTGAGGGCTTCCACCTCTGCCACAGAGCTCTTTGTTCCGTTCTCAATATCCATTAAGTGCAGGGGCCAGGGTTCTGCACCCTACGAAGTCAGAGGATTGCTGGGGTACAGGAAGGGGATGAGGCCAGGGGACACGACTGGAGCCTTCTCCCCAGCTCCTTGGGGAAAGTAGGGGAGGGTAGCCAGAAGTCCAGCCCATTGCAGGGCAAGTGTGAGTGGGCCCAAAGGTGAGGACCTTGAGGTCCAAGGCCTCTTATCTGGGCCATCTGCCAGTGAATCCCAGGGGAGACCTCCCAGAGGCCCCAATCTTTAGGCCAGAAATAGACACTGCCCCACCTTGACCCCAGATATCCATACAGCCTTGCTACCACCAGGATACACCCTCCCACCCAACACAGAAGGGAGCCTGCAAGAAAGACTAGGGTGGGGTGGCCCCAGTGGTACATGGCCCCTGCTCACTGCCAAGGCCCCCAGAGAACAGCAGCAATGTGCCGGAGTGTCCCTTCACTCACTCATCAAGGTCCCCACGTGCTGGGTGTGGGTCCAGCATGCACAGGAATTATGCCTCGTGTCAGAGGACAGTGAGGGTAGGCCAGTCTACTGGAGCGCCTGCTGGACTTTGTCCCTTGTATGGGCACGCCCACTCTTACATCCTGAACGACGGGGAAGAGGGCTTCATAGGCAATGGGCGGATCCCACATGGGGCCCATTAGCTAGCAGGAGACTTGTGGTGGGGTTGGACAGTGAGGACCCCAGGACAGGCCCAGCAGAGCAAGGCTGACAGGACTGGGGCTGGAGGCCAGCCCTCTGTCACCTCCCCATGGCTCTTGGATGGATGGCTTCTGGGGGCTGAGCGCCACGGCTAGTCAGTGGAGTCTGCAGGTACTTTTCTGTGCTGGGTTAGGGTTAGGGTTGGACCTTGCAGGCTCCTCTGTGTATTGCCTGCTGGGTGTCTGCACAGATCCTCTTTTCTATAGAATTCAAACTTCCTGTACACTTCAACTGTGGGATACAGTGTAAGGAGCAGGGGCTGGGGTGGGTGAGTCCCAGGGGCTGTAGCCCTCAAAGGCCAACTGTCTAGCAGGTGGGACACACACTAGCCAGAAGAGGCTCCTCTACTCCCCTTGCCTGTGAGTCCCCAGGCCCATCGTGGCACGGAGCTGGAGGGGTGGAGAAAGGACACCTTGGCCAGGTCTAGCTACCTCCCTTGCCCTAGGACCCCCCCCACCTGCCCCCCTGCCTAGAAGTCGAGGGGCTTGCCTGGCTTGTGCCCGCTCCAGAGTTTACAGACCCCTCACTGACTGGCAGGCCAGTGTCTGCTGATGATACCTGCCTGCTACCAAGAGGGAGGCTGCCATGATGCAGCCCCTTTACCCCTGGGTGTCGTGTGTGGAATGATGGCTCTGGGTTTCCTACTGTAGGTTTTCTGAGGATGCTTATTGGGGATTAAATGCCAGTGGGCATCTCTCAAGGCACCAGGAACAGTGGCTGTGGCCATTCCCAGCCATATTTTTTCCCCTAAACTGAAACATCATTTTTTTTGTTTTACTCTTGACAGAAACAGGGTATTATCTGAGGGGCAGATGCAGGTGACCTGGGGCTCAGATGCCATCTTAGGGGTTCAGGAACACGCAACTCGCCATCACCCAGCCATCCCAGGGTCTCCTACACCTACTCCACTCACAAGCCCAGCCTGACTGGAGTCTGCAGTGGCCCAGCCAGGTGGGAGGTGAGGGTGTTTGCACCCAACCCCAGGGCACCCCCAGGGCCACCAGGGCTCAGAGGACCAATCCCACAGCTGTGGCCAACCATCAGCCCTCAGTCTGGACACTGGGAACTTCAGGATGGCCTGACACCCCTGGGGCTGGGCGGTACAGCCTTGCTGGTGGCTCTTGGCAGGTGGGGTGAGGGTGTCTGCCTGCCTTGCTCTCCCAAGTGGGAGTGTGGGTCCCCTGGGGGACATTCAGCTCCCCACAGCCCCAGGCAGCAGTGTGCTGGCACCTCTCCAAATGGTGCTCCCTTGCCAAACAGGCTTGCGGGCACCCTGGACTCTTCAGCCTTGGGCAGGTAGAGCTCAGAGCCCCTGGGTCCCCTGGGAGGCTCAGCCCCTGCCAGAGGAGGAGTTTCCCCCATGCCTTCAGTGCCTGCCAGAACACTTACAGGGACACGGAGTCTACCACCCTACATACTTGCTTGGCTCTCTGTACCCTAGCCTCATCTGCCTCTGCCCAGGCCCCTGGTGCCTCCTGGAGAGCAGCCCGACCTCCAGGTGGGTCTTCCTGCCTGAACCTGAGAGGCTGTGCTTGGCTGTTTACACAGCCATCTATGAACCTGACCTCACTTCTCTGCCTGCACCGTCCTGCTGCCAAGAAGGAGGAGCTGCTTTTAGAGAGACAACTAGGGGCTCAATTGGGACATGTGAAGAAACTGATGCTGACGATGTCCATGGCGCCCCAGTGCCCAGCAGCTGCCACTGCCCAGGAAATGAGGGAGCTCCTAGGGAAGGGGGTGAATGAGTAGGCTGTGAGCAGAGCCAACCCAATCCTGAGAATGTCAGGTGCTGGGGGCTTGGGGCGTGAAGGCAGCAGTGCACCCCTTGTGAGCGATGCACTGATCCCTGGGGACACGGAGAGCCCACTTGGTCTAGAGCTGGCGTGTGGTGGGAGTAGATGGCAGGGGCTGAGCCTGGACATCACTCCAAGGGGCCTCATGCATCTGGGAAGGAGTCAGTGGTAGCTGGGTAGGACAGTGGGCTGTAGGAGGACGTGGGTTCTAAGGGATAGTGTGAAGAGCCTGGGCAGAGAGGTGACTGACGAGACTAGTCCTGTCCAAGAGTGGGTAGGCCAAGGCTGAGACCCAGCCAGGGCCATGCACATGTCAAGTGGGCATGGTGGAGCCAGAGGCAGGGTCTTGGAAACAATTGCCTTCTGTGCTGACCAAGTGGCCAGTGCCATGGGCCTCCCTGGTATTCCCCCTGCGTCTCCCAACCTCGTCAGTGGCAGGGTATCCCGAGGCAGCTTCAAAGTCTCTGATGAGCCTCCTGTGCCAGTGTAGAGTGGGGGCGTCAGGCAGACAAGAAACCCTGCCAGGGAGCTGACCACTCACTGCCTTCTGACCTCTCACTCCCGTGCGCAGGCTTTGTTGGGAGGCACAGTGTGGGCAAAAGCTGAGGGGCCAGCTAGCAAGGCTCTGCTGCAGGGCTCTAAGGCGTGGGGACCTGGGGACAGTGTGGGTGGAACAGCCATTTGCCTGACAGGCACTGGGCTGACTCCTGTCCGCCCAGTCAGAGAGCTGTAGCCCTATTCTTCATAGGGTGAGGTGTGGCGTGGGGCTGTGGCAGTGACAGGCCCAGACTTGCCTGTCTCCTCTCTGGGGGGCCTCCCTGTTGGACAGAGCCCCATCGAGAGGTGTTGGCCATAGATGTTGCTGAATGATTTATTCCTGGTCCCCCCACTTCAGGGCTATCCAGGTGGTGTGGGAAATGGACAGGCCCTGGGAGCAGAGGCTGTGTTCCTTCTGCTGGAAGAGAAAGTGGTCTCCCATGGAGATTGGATGTCAGTGAGGTGCTGGTGGCTCTGGGCTGTATCCATGGGTGGCCTGCTGGTAGTTCGGGGCTTCTCGGGCTCCCTCAGCCCCCTGCGCCAGAACTCGCAGGTGTTTCCAGGCAGCGGGCAGTGTGCGGCCCAGGAATGGAGGGGTGGTCACCTCTTGGACAATGAGTACATACTCCCCTGTGAAAGACAGGTGGGCTGGCCCTCAGCCCCCTGGGGGCCACTGCTGGCATCTCCCACCCTGGGCCCCCTCACCCTGGCATTTTGACTTGGGACCAGACTGCTGTCCTCCTGGGGCATGGATGCACAGCTTAGGCAAGTAATGACTTTCAGGTGAAGGAAACCACCTCTGACCTCAGGCTACGGGCCTAGCCACAGACTCCAGTGTCCTAGAGGCAGAGCCAGGGTGCTGACGTCATGGGAGGATGTGCACGTGGCTATTCTCAGGCCCCTGAGCTTCATGGCTGAGTGGAGGATTCTTTTGCAAATATTTTCTTACCTTTTTAAGAGAAAAATAATTTATTTCCTCTAAAATGTTTTTTAAAATAACTAACCCTCTGAAGGCTCAGTGTGCCTGGTTAGTTGTTGAAGCCCCTGCCCCAGCCAGGGCTTAGGGAGGGCGCCCTGCTGGGCGTCACGGGAGAGAAGGAAAAGTACTTTTCCTTTCACAGTCTGTAAACTGTCTGGAGAGCTTCAAAGTTGGAGAAACCGTAAAAAAGAAAATAAGAAATAACAAAAAGTGAGGTTGCCATAGAAACTGTTCTCTCCCCCTCCCCTGAGCCCATAGGGGCTGGCACCAGAGCGTGGAAAAAGCTCCCCAGGCTGGCCGGGCTCACACAGGAATGTGGCCCTGCTGGAGCGGGGCAGGAGGCACGCGGGCAGCCTCCCGCCCAGGGAACAGGCTGCCTGGCCCAGTGCCTCCCTCCCCTCCCGGCAGGGCCAGCAGCCTGTGCACTCCTGGGGCAGGCCAGAGCTGGAGGAATCTGCTCGGCCCCAGTCAGTTCCTTCAGGACTGACCAGCTGGGGCTGGGGCCTGGTGAGGGGCCACACTCGGAGGCCTGGCGGGCCTGGAAGAGCCGCCACACATGGCAACGCGGCTGTGTTTCCAAGCAGCCGGTTTCTAGGTGTTCCCAAGAACACAGCTAAAACAGCTGGTGGCCAAGGCGCTGGCCTGGCCGCGTGAGCTCTGCAGGCAGTGGCTGCGGAACCCAGGCCACAGGCCTGAGCTGACCTGGCGCCTGAGGCCTGTCTCTGTCAGCCAGCAGGGGCTCTGGCCCTGACAGCTGCATGCGCCAGACATGGGCCGTGGGCCTGGTGTCCCTTGGGTCAGCTCTTGCCTCAGGGACTCTGCCCAACTCCAGCTTAGCTCCGTGGAGCCCCCATGTCTGATCTCCACTTGTTCTTCACTCCCCAGGGCTGTCATAGCCTTGCATATACGATGCTGGCCAGCAGCAGTCCTCCTGGGTTGTGGCTGTGCCCCTGAGGTATCAGGATCTGGCCAATTCCCCTTGACGCCAGCCCCTCCCTGGTAGGGCAGGGGGACCCTCCACCCTCCTCACCCACCTACTCCCCCTGGATGCCGGAGACGCCCTTGAAGTGTGTCTCTTCTGGCTACAGGGGCTCAGCCACTTCTGGCTGCACATAGGGTCAACCCTCCGTGGTGGTCAAGCCCATAGTGAGAGGTGCCTGTGCCATGTCCTGGCAAGGAGCTGAGCTTTTATCTGGCTACAATGTTTGGGCACTCAGCTCCCCTAGCTCTGGGGTGTCAGGGACCTGAGATGGAGCACCAGGGCTCCTGGCTGAGCTCAAGACAGGCAGCAACTTGGAGGAGGAGCCTACAGACAAGGGTCTTCCTTTAAGCCCTCACTCTGGCCCTCACACAGTCCCTGGGGCCAGACCAGAGAGCAGGAGGTGTGTCCAGGAGCCTGAGGCACTTCTGCTCAACCGGGCTCTCTCCAGGCCTACCAGTCCCTGCTAGGGATGGCCCTGAAGCCCCTCTGCTCCCCTGTGAGAGTGAAGAGCCCCTTGGCCACCCAAGGCCTCTGCTCCTGCTGTGCTTCCCCCTACTCCACCCAGAATTCTCCTTTCTGGAACATTCTCCAAGTTCGTGACTGCCTGATTGCAAATTCTCTTGGCCCTCCAGTCCCCTAGGCATTGTCCAAATTCTCATACAGACCCCTGGGAGTACTTTGCTGTTCCCAAATTCCCCACCCCCCAGGGCCATGCTTTCTTCCACCTGCCCTCAGGCCAGGCCTCCTCCCCTGCCCGCCAGAGCCCTGGACTGGACCAGCTGGCCTCCTCTCCAGATGCCAATGTAGATGGTGGATTCGGATCATGGAGGAAGCTGCCCACCTACCTGGGTATGCTCCTGCTAGTCCTGCTGCAGCTGTCCCGGGGGGGCTGTGAGGAGAAGAGGAGGCCCTTGGATGCCGTGTGAAAGCCCAAACAGGGCCAGTGGCTCCAAGGCCAATACCCAGCCCTAGGACAGCAGAGGCTACCACATGTGTGACTGCTGTCCTCAGAGGCTCCCACCTCTCACTGCCTTTGAGGGTGGCAGCATGCTCATACCTTCCTAGCCAAGGCTGCACTGCCCAGACCCAGAGAAGGTTCCCTAGCAGCCTCGTTGTAGCCCTCTCCCCGCTCAGCTCCACACTGCACCAGGTGGACCCCTGCACTGATGAGCTTGCTGTAGACGGGGATGGAACCCTCCACCCTAATGTGTAGCTTTTATAAAGAGGAGGAAGATTCTGGAGGACAAGAAGGACCTTGAGCCATTCAGCAAACAGCTGATGCACAGAATCTATCCATAAAACTCAGGAGTGGTGTTTAGCTTCCAGGGAGAAGTCACTTAGAGGAGGTTCTGTCGGGGCAGGGCGGTGGGGGCCCTGTGTCACCTGGGAGCCAGTGAGATGGGAGGGACCAGTAGTCCTGCCCTGGGGCCTCCCTATCAAGAGGTGGTTCTGAGGCTGCGGTCAACAGCCTCATTCTGGCCCCCCAAGTGGAGTGCACGTCCTGCCTTGGCCCAGTCCTTGGGGGCGGGACCTCTTTAGTGCCCCTGCCCTAGGGTTGGGGCCTGGGTTGGCATGGACACCACCCAGACCCCTGTGGCCATGAGATGCATAGCCTGGGTTATGTGCAGCTGGGCCTTGTCCTGAACCGCCCACCAGATGGACCTGGAGCTGTTCCGTGGCCTACCCTGCCACATGGCTAGCGACTTCCTGTCATCAGTAGCCTGAGGTGGCCAACAGCCAGCACAGAGCTGAGAGCAGAGCACAAGTTACCCTGACAAACTTAAATGCCACAGGTGTCTGGTGTGGGATAAAGACAAAAGACTTTAAAACTACTCCATTTTGAGGGGAGGAATGGGCCAGTTTTGGCCCAGGAGTCATGTTAAAGATTCTACAGTGTGTTGGGGGGAAGATAAATAATTTAGCGCTAAGAATAACCAGAGTCTGTCAGGCTGCCAGCCTGCAGGGATGTAAATGGGATTACAAGAATCCGGAGAGTTTTTAAAGAACCCCTAGGGCTTTGAGCAAATAGAGGCAGAGCCAGGAAGGCGCTTAGAGCCTCAGCTTGCTGCTGGGCCGGGCACTGGGTGTGGACAGCACAGACCAGGGCACTGGGCCCATGTACGGGCACCAGCAATGACGGAAAGGGGTCAGGCCCAACTGTATGCCGGGCTTGGGCCTCACTGTGAGAGCTGCACACAAACGCTGGCCCTTCCTGCTTATACCAGGCACAGCTGGGCACAGGGCCACAAGCCCCTCACTCATTTTCCTCACCCTGGCCATGAGGACTACCCAGTGTGCTCCATGCCTGGCCCTAAAGCCTTGCTGCCATCCAGACAGCAGCAAATGGGCCCTGCTCTCCACCCATCCTGGGCGCCCTCCACAGCCCTGTCCTGTTCCCACTGGCCTTTGGGGCCTGGCCCTGTGTCGCCTCGGATCTTGTGTTGGGGCCTGGGTGAGGGCACAGGCAGCTTGGACCTCATGATGGACAACGCTGAGAGTGAGGCTCAGCTGGGGTGAGGCTAGCTGGCCTCCTGCTGTCTTGTCCCAGGTTTTCCCCAGTCTGTGAAGTGGAAACCCTCCTCAGCCCTATCCCAAGCCATGAGGTCGAGGGGACCCTGTCTTGTGGCCTGACAAGGGTCTGCACTCCTGAAGAAGAGAGCCTGCTGGAGCGATCAGAGTCCAGGCTGGAGCCAGAGTGTCTGGACAGATCCTGGTCATTTGGGGAGCAGAAGCAGCCACCACAGGCTGCCAGGGCTCATGAGCAGCCTCAAGGATGGATAGATGAGCTGGGAGCTGCTGAGGTACTAGCAATCAAGAAGTAATAGGGAAAACTGTCTTGGTTAGAGGATGCAGCTTTTGGAGAAGTGGGTTGGCCCCTCTGACCTATTTGCGGATGGCAGGTCACGGATCCCACATAGAAGTTCCCAAACCAGAAAGTTCAGCTGACCTGGAGCCCACTGCTATTGACCTGGCCACGCTGGAAGTGCTGCCCCTCCCTGGTAGCTCGAAAATCAATACTCTGGGTAGAGAAACAGACACGAGTGGACATGGGCCTAGCCTCCAGGTGTGTCTCTGCCCCAAACGGGGAGGCCTCTTGTCCCTTGGGCTGGGCTGGGAGACTAGAGTCTTCTTGCCAATGAGGCCCTCTCTGCACCTGGGAGCTGGAAATGGTTTGGTGACTTTTCCAGCTCACAGAATGTCAAGGTCCGGAGTCTGGCCCCGGCCGAGGATCACCTAGGTCTCCCATTGGCTTCGGGCCCTGGGAGGCCCAGGGGTGCTCTGTTTGGGGTGCTTGTTGGCTGTGCAGGGGGCTCTCGTGGGTGGAGGGCACAGAAGGGTTAACGGTGCCCCTGCCCCCACCCCTGCTGTGGGGTTATTACTCCAGGGCTGGATTAGCGGCCCAGCTGTCCCCACCCTGGCCTTCACACCTGCTAGGGTTTATTACTCCCGCTTAGACAAGACAGGGCTCATTTTTCAATCTTTAAATGTTTCTAAAGAAGTAAAGAGCTCTTGTCAGCCCCTTCTCATGTTCTCCTGTGCTCCCACCCAGAGGAGCCAGGTCCTGGCAGCGCCCAGGACAAGCTTGGGAGCAGGACCCACTGGCCTGGGACCCCTTGGCCATTCTATTCCACTCTATCTCATCATCCCCTCCAGCTGCCCCCATGCCTGCTGCCCCCCACTGCCTTGTTGTCCTGAGAGCTCTTCTTCCTGGGGAGCCTGGCCCAAGGCCACCCCAGACAAACCCAGTCCTCCTGTGAGCTAGGCTGGCCAAGGTCGCCCATGAGGCCAGAGCCTGGCTGGAGATGGGGGTCCCTGATACCCTTTCCTGGTGGTGGGAGAGGCCAGGTTGAGAGGCCCCTGGCCACAGGCCCACACGGGATGCAGTGTAGAGCAGAGGGTACTGTGTGTGTGGAGCCCGGGGAGGGAGGCCCTCGGGAGCTGGGCAGGGCCAGGCTAGGGCCCGTAGCTATGGTGTTGCCACCATGCTGGTCTCTGGTCTGTTCTATAGTTGATTCCAAAGCAGCTGCCCTGTAGACCCTGCTGGGCTGGGCCTTGGGCAGAGCACAGAGAGGAGGGAGGTGCCCTGAGAGAGCCCAGCAGACATGGCATGTGCAGGCTTTGTGGTGGGCTGGAGTGGTTCTGCTAACTGTGTTTGTGGGTTCCTCACAGGAGACCAGTAGCCCATCATGTCCAAAGGGGAGTTTAGGGGCCCTCGGCACTGGCTAGCCAAGGTGATATCCACTTAGCTGAACAAGGAGCCTGAGGCTGCCCCGCTATGCTAGGCTGGCCCCCTACGGCCCAGCTGAACCTCCACCTTGGGTCCTGTGCTCCTGGCTGTGTGTCGCAGTCTGCTGAGCCAGGCCTGGTGCATCGGCTGCAGGTCCTTCCCGAGCCCTGTCCTCCTCCAGACCTGCTGCCCTGGAGGGCCCTGTGTTTACTGGGTTCCTGCCCCAAGTGTCTTGGGGCTGGAGGTACCACAGCTCAAGGCTGTTCCCCTAACTTGCCTCCTAGTGCAGACCAGGGAGGGGCTGGCTGGTCATCCATGTGGCCAGCCCCGGGCAGTGGAGGAGCCCAGGATGCTGGCGCCTCCCTGCTGGTGCCGCTGCTGTGGGTAGCCTTACAAGGGGACGGGAGGCCCAGGCTGGATGCAGCTCCATGACTGGTGGGCTCCCAGGCATCAACTATCTTTTCAAGTTAAAAAAAAAAAAATTAATTGACTCCATCTGTGTTGGCCTAATGACTGATTAAATGACTAATCACGGAAGTCTTAATTAAACCCATTTTTCTCTAAGTCGAGGAGGGGGTGGGGCTCCACGCAGGCTGGTCCTTGCTGAGGCTCCGATGAGCAATTACAACAAGGTCATAGCTGCAAACATCCCACATACGTCCCCAGCTGATCAGACCACATCTTTGGCTGAGGGGTTTCAGGCCGCACAAAGCGCATAGTTAGGGTTTAGGACTTCTGGGGAAAGTGAGAGCAGAGCTCGCTCTCGTCTATGGAATTCTCACGTGTGGCTGGACAAGTGCGCACTGGACAAGTGCGCGGCCACATTTATTAAACCAAGTTCTTCATTTGCAGCTGACATAATTTCACATTGTTCAGGAGCGGACAGAGCTCTTTGTCATGTTGTGGAATTCTGTAATGTGCCTGGAATGTCTCTGCAGGAACGAAGGAGAGGCCCTCTAAGAAACAAGGCTCCTCCCAGGGGGACAGGTGGAGGCTGCAGGGCCTGCAGGTCTTGGCTGAGCCCTCTGCCTACTGCAGGGACCGTGCCCTATCCATGCCATCTGCTCCTCCAGCAAGCCAAGGTCCAGCATGGAGAGGACACGAGACCTGTGTCTCAGGCACCGACATGGGGATCAGGCTCTGAGGATGGTGCAGAATCCCTTTCCTGACCCCAGGACCCACTCTGGACCCTGGCTAGTACCTCTCTTGTCATCGGCCAATGGTGACACAAGTTAGGATACCGTGGCCTTCTACTGGACCCTACCTAATGTGGCTGGAGCTGCTAGTGGTGCTGCTTCTGCTGGCCCCTGACCTCACTGTAGCAGGCAGGGTGGCTGAGTCTCCTGGCAGGCTGGAGTCCAGCCCTTAGCACTTGGCCATCATGAGGAGTGACATGGGGTATGGTGGCCAGTCTAGCAGGACTTGGTTTGCCCTAGCTGCACTACTAGGAGACAGACCCTGTGGACTCTGTGCCCACCAGGCTGGAGAAGCCAGAGGGAGGCAAGAGGTGCCGGGCAGACACTGCAACAGATGCTGGGGACCTCGGGCAGGGTCCCTAACACTCTTTTCTGGTGGAAGTCATATAAATACCCAGATGGCTTAGGGGGAGTACTGGGGAGGAGGATAGAGCTGAGGAGGCCCTGGAAAAAGATTTGAGGTTGACACTCTTCAGCAGCAGCTAACCACATCAGGACAGTGGGGAGGAGCAGCCTGCAGGGGGGAGAGGCTGTCCTGGCCACAAGGATCCAGGAGGGATAGAGGCTGGACCAGGTAAGGGTTTGGTGTGGATGCTGAGATGCATCTCTTTAACCTGGGAGGGGCTTCCTCCCCAGCTGGGGTCACAATTAAAAAAAATCTCTCTCTAGGGTTTCTATATCCAGAAATCAGAGGTCCAGCCACAGAGACCCAAAGAAGGCTTGTGGCCTCAGGACTAAGGCACCCACAGCCCTGAAAAGCTCAGAACTGGGAGGCACTGGTACCAGCGAGATATGCAGGAAGGATGCGGGCGCTGGCCCCACGTGTGCACTCACAGCAGGTCATTATTTCATGCCCACAGACTGAGGCTGCTGCCACAGCTCCCTGGGATTAAAATAATCCCAGTCCGTGGATGTAAATTTTGAGGGCTACAAAACCTGTTCGCCAGGCCGAGAGGATGAGTGGGTGGGTGGCAGTAGCAGCTTCTTCCTGCAGGTGGGAGACAGTCCGCACAATCTGGGTGTGGAGCAGCCACAGCTGCCCTGACCAGTGCTGTCCCTGGGGCAGCTTGGCTGGGGGGGGCCAGGGATCTTGCAGGGTCTCGTATGCTCTTTGTCTATTGCCTGAAGTTACTGTGCAAGGCGAGCTCTAGGCTGAATTCACAAACCATGACTCAGAGCAGCACAGAGGGTGGCACCTTCCGCTAGAAACGCTCATCCCCAGTGCAGCCTCGGGAGTGGATCAAAGGCTTGTCAGCCTGCCAAGTCTGCCCCAGCCCGCGTTCCCGCTTGTCCCACGCTCACTTGCGTCACAGATGAGCAATCTAATTGCAGGGAGCGTCGCGGGCGGCACAGCCTGGGCGGGGGCTGCAGGCCCTTCTGCCACAGCCACTTAGCCCCTTCCCTTTCCAGGCTCACCACGTGTCTGTGCTGTGGCCCGCTCCCTGGCACGGCTGTTTTGACACCTGCCCTGGAGTGGGCAGCATGAGGGCAATGTCCCCTGCACCCTGGCCTTGGCTCCTACTTGCTAGAGGGGGCAGAGGCTGAAGAGGCCTCTGATACCTGGTACTGGGAGCACCACTGCTGCCCCACCGGACACTGTCCTCTGCCCATCTAAGGGGCCCTGCTCTTGGCCACCCGGCCCACGGCCTGTCTCAGGAGGGCTCCTGTCCCTCAGGTCTGTGCCCCACATCACTGCATGTTCTGCTCCCATCAGTCCCGAGCCTCAGTGCACCCTAAAGGAGATGGCGTGGTGCTCCTGGCAGGGAAGCAGGTGCCAGGCACTCCCTCCAAGGCCTGTGGGGCTAGTGGGTGGAGGCCACAGAGCCAGTGGCATCAGTCCTGCCTGAGTCGTCTGCAGCCAGGCAGGGCCCCAAACTGGGAAGGAGTATGTCCCAAGGAACATGGCCAGGGCATCTCTGCACCTCCCAGAGTGCACTGGGCAGCCCTCTCTGATTTAGGGGAACCAGTGCTAAACCCCAAGTCCCAGTGCCTCACGACGCCGCCAGGTGCCTGCCTGTGAGCCCTTCCCACCCTATAGTTCCCACCTGCCAGCCAGGCTCCACTTGAGATTCTGAGGAATGGGATTCTCAGTGACTGGGCTGCAGGAAGCAAGACACTGCTCTGCCAGCCTTGGGCCGTGTGGGTGTCTCAAAGGGTGGCTGTCAGCCAAGGGCAACACAGGTGGGGGCCACACACCATCCCGAAGCTTGGACCCTTGCAGGGCCCCCCAGCTCCTTTGGCGCCTCCCACCTTGAGTGAGTGGGGTTGGCCTCTCCCACCTGTTGCTTCCTGGTAACTCCTGTCCGGAGGGCGTCGTCACTCCAGGGTACAGGCTGCCTCTGGACCTGCTCCTTGCCTTCTAGAAGAATTGAGCAGGGGAGGGGAGAGGGCAGAGGCTCAGAAAGGGGCCACCCTGGACCATGCCTCAGCACTAGGTGGACTGTCACGGGTGCCAGGGCAGTTAGGTGGGCAGGACACCCAAGCTGTGGTGCTTACCTGGTGGAGGCTGTCTAGGGACAGGAATGGACGGAACCTGGGTGGTGGAGGCCCCAGGAAGATGTCCGGAAATTTGGCACAGCCTTGCTTCACATGCTGAAGGGCTCCAGGATAGCGGGGCTCACATCCCCCAGCTGAAGAGAAAGGAAGGGGCCTGGCAGCACCTGAAGCAAAGGCAGAAAGAGCCTTTCACAAGACTGAGGCCTCCTGGGCACAGAGGCTGTGTGGCCCCAGGTCTCCCCCTGTCTGGGTTGGTTGGGGGTGGGGCTGGCCGAGGATGGCTGAGTATACAGGGGCATGTACTTAGGGGGCCCAGCCCCCCAATGCCCTAGGGCTGGGAGGGTCTTCCCTGGGCTCGGTAGGTGCAGGCAGTAGAGTGCTGCAGGCCTGGGAGGCCCTGAGGTCCTGGCACCTGAGGACAGCGAGGGCTGTGTTGAGCTGGTACCTACGCAGTGCCCCTGAGGCCCAGCCCACCCTGCTGCCTCCCTTCTCTCTCAAGGCTCCGTGCGGGGTGGAGGTCAGAGGCTTCCCTCCATAGATAGAGCTGCAGCCCTCAATGCACGCCTTCACCTCTTTGGGGACCCTGGAAGGTGGTCCCTTCAAGCCTAGGCTGGTGTAGGATCCTCCCTCCCGATCATACACGTGCTTCAGAGTCCACTGTCTCTAGGTGGACTGGGGCTTTCCTGCCCACCTGCTGCTGAGGAGCCCACTACCTGGTAAACATGTAGGGAGGAGGCATGGGCAGGAGCTGAGGGGACCTGGCCAGGTCCAGAGGGGGCCTCTTGAGGGGAGGCCTGGGTCAGGGTGGGGTCTCCACAAGGCAGCAGCTCCATCAGAAACACAAGAGATCGACTCGGCGCCTATAGCTCAACCGGCTAAGGCGCCAGCCACGTACACCTAAGGTGGCGGGTTCGAATCCCCAGCCCGGACC
>NW_003852462.1:1102966-1104338 GCF_000181295.1 Otolemur garnettii
AGCTACTTGGGAGGCGGAGGCAGGAGACTCGCTTGAGCCCAGGAGTTGGAGGTTGCTGTGAGCTGTAAAGCCACGGCCCTCTACCCAGGGGGACAGCTTGAGGCTCTGTCTCAAAAAAAAAAAAAAAAGAAACACAAGAGATCCAGTGAGGGACCCGCAGGGCCACATCTGTGTGGGGTCAGTTCCATTTTCAATGGCAGGAGACAGTGGCTCCAGTGAACAGTCTCCAGGCAGGGCCTTATGTTGGGCCCCCAGTGGGCCCCTCAGGAGGCTGTGAGTGTGGGGGTATTTTTCATCCATGCCCTGGACGGGCCCTGGGGCGGGAGGCCCATTAATGTCCCTTCCTGGAGCCCAACAGAGGCACCGGGAGAGCTGGGCCCCAGAAGTAGTTCCATATTACAAGTGGGAGAGTTATTTCTCTCAGAGGTGTCTTAACTTCATCATTATGGCGCATTATAAAATGCAAAGTCTTTCCCTCTGCAAGGACATTCTTTGACTAATATCCTCCTCCCCATTAGCTTTTGCTGTCCCCTCACTATTTACGTCCAGGGCAATGACTGGTAACGGCACTGCTGATGGCACAGTTTCCATTTTTAACGCCCTGTTTCCATGGACGCCAGCCGAGCCTCCTTTGGCCACTTCTTTCACATCACCTCCTGGACAGTAAAGGCACCAGCCCCACAGCCATGAAGCCCATACCCTCTGCAAGGTGACACTCCATAGTGGGCCCCAGGCCACGAGTGCTAAGGACACAAGTCCATGTGGTAGCCACCGTGGCTCAGAGCTTGACCCCTCATCTGCAATTTCCAGGGGCAAGGTGGGACCAGAAAATATATTTAAATGCCCAGAAACATTTCTGGTGTGCAGACACTTATCCAGTGCTGGCTTCCCTCAGCCTGGAGGTTCTGATCTAGTTGTCTGAAGCAGCACTTATGTGGCAGCAAGCACTTGCAGACAGCCTTTCTTGAAACCTCCTGGCTTCCTGAGGTGAAGGCTCTGTCCTGGCTGCCCTAGCTAACAAGAACCCAAGGGGCGTGCAGGTTAAGTGTGAACCACAGTGCTGGACACCATGCTCCATCTGGGCAGCACAAACATCATGGAGATCAACGGGCTGCATAAGAGGAGAAAGGCCATAGGACACCAAGGATTTGGGAAAGTCTTTCAGCCTCATGGGTTCCTGTTATCAGGCCACCTGGATGTCCAGGCAGGGGTTCCCTCTGTGCTGTCCCCTGCCCGAGGGTAAAGGAGAATGAGATTCTCTGAATTGGCCAATACCCATTTTCTTTGAGATAAATCCAACAAGAAATAGCTTAAAGTTTAAGTTTGATTTAAGTCTTTTTTTTTTTTTTTTTTTTTTGAGACAGAGCCTCAA
>NW_003852462.1:1104563-1109479 GCF_000181295.1 Otolemur garnettii
CCTTAGCCGGTTGAGCTATAGGCGCTGAGCCTGATTTAAGTCTTAAGCCAAAAGAGGAATTGACACAACTCCAACTTGCCACTGCTCTTCCTGTGACTGCACCCCACCCCTAGGTGCTCCAGTCAGAGTTGGGGGTCAACCTCCATTCCCCTGTACTATTGTTTCCTTTACTCCACAATCTCTGCAGCAGCTGCAAGGATGACATCAGTTCTGCTTTCAAGATATATTTGTACCCAAATTACTGACACTGTCCCCTGCCCCGCCATACCCTCCCTGGGCCCCAGTGTTTCCCACATGGCCCTTAGCTGCACTCTGGCTCCAGATCCTCCAGATTACCTCTGTCTGTTCTCTACAGGGCAGTGATGGGATGATGAGACCTTCACATGGAAGCAAGGGGGTTCCCTCCCCAGATGAGACCCCCAGTGCAACTGGCCAGGCCCCTGCTTGTCTGCTGGACCTGAAATACCACATGAACTCAAAATTCCTGAAAGAAATGAGGACACAGGAAAGGCCTGCCTGGTGGAAGAAGCCTCAGTGTTACCTTCCTACTGTGCGTAAGATATGGAATTCACTCAGAGCTGTGTCTGTTCAGAGTACCTGTTGCACGGCCTCTCCACACCTGCTCTTGTCCTCTCCCATCAGGACAGCCCTTGCCTGGGACACCTCCCCTCCCCTAGCATCGCTGGCCACAGCTGGCCCCTCTCCCCTTTCAGTCTGCCCCTGCAGGCTGGCCTCTCCCCTGTCCACAGCCCTCACCTCACTGCCCGGAGTGGACACAGCCCCGAAATCCTGCTGCCTTGGGGGGCCACACACCCCACCCATCTTCCTACAGACATCTTCACACTGTGCTGGTACTTGGAATTTGGGCCCCCAAACCTGATGCCCTCCTTCAGCTCATCCTCCTCAGTGAGAGGCCCCACCCTCCAGCTAGGTGCTAGAGTCCCCTTTTCACAGGTGCCCCTCCATCAGTACAGGGTGCCCTGAATCTCTCACAAACCCTCCCTGTGGGCAGCTCCAGGGCTGCCATGCTGGGGGCCTGGGCCACCACGGCCTGCAGCTCAGATGCTTCAGCAGGTACCACCTGGCACTCTGCACCCTGCCCTGCAGTCTGTTTCCTGTCTCCAGTCATGTTGATGTCTAACTCAAGACATCAGCATGACTCTGTCCTCTCCCATTTCAGCAACTAGGGGCCCTGACAGCCATACCCTCCAACCATGTCTCTCTGCTGCTGGCCTGTAGCTCTGCAGGGCATGGCCCATCCCAACCCTCAGCCCCTGTGGCCTCTGCCCACTGCCCCAGCTGGGGCCTTCCCCTCAGTGCCTGGGCATGATGGGTCCTCTCAGCCTCCTATTCTGCATGTCCCCACTTGATAGGCCAGGGAACCCCACATGGACCCCAGCCACTGCCTCTCTGCACTGTGGTTGTTTCTCTGCTTCACCCAAGCTGCTAGTCTGCTTTCTCCTTTTTGGTCTGTCCCTAGCACAGTGTGTATCCCTGTCCCAACTCCCAGGGTCCCTGGATGGCGCCTGTCTTACTGGTTGTTGGCATGGTAGACCCCAGTCATTGCCCTCACCTGCCTTCTGGTGCTCTGTGGACCAGACCTCCGGGAGGAGAGGCTGGAGGTCTGGTGGCCAGAGCCACCCAGAGGTGCTAAGATCTGACCTTTGAGAATGGAAGCTGCAGAGACATGGCAGGAAACCTTCCCCCAGTGGCAACCATGGCCATGTCAGGAAGCTCAGAGAGACATTCTCTGATAAACAGCAAGTTCACCAAATTCTGGGCTCCACATAAGGTGGTGGGGTCCCTGCTGTAGCCCCCAGGGGCCCTCCAAGTCTCCTGCACATTTCTGGGGATGCGCCTGCCCTGAGACGATGCTTCTCACCTCCACAGCCAGGTGACTTGGAGGTAGAGCTCCCAGTGGGCAGAGGCCCGACCCCAGCTCTCAGGAGTTACTTCTGAAGACGTTATGCAAATTTTAATTACAGCAATTATGGCTTTATCAGCGAGATAAAGGTCACCATGCCACTTCCATGGAGGGGGTGACTCAGTAGAAAGGGGAGGCTGTACCAGCCCCGGGGACCAGACCGGGCAGCTTGACCTCTCCAAGAGGGAAAGTCAATTAATTATCTTTTTACAGCCGACTCAATTAGACTCCCTAATCACCTGTGTAGGACACCCAGGCAGAAGGCGAGAACTCATGGAATGAACACTTAGCACCTCCCAGGTGCACAGCCACAGGCAGCAGTGCTTCCTTTAGCTACATGAAATCAAAAAATTAAAACGTGATTGGCCCTAAGGGACGAGAACTGTCTCATCTGGAGGTGACCAGACACACTGCATTAGTCTTTAGGAGTCACTTCAATTATCCAAGGAGCTCTGCTCATTAGTGATATCACAGCAGGAGCACCGGAGAGGCCAGTGGCGGATGTCTCCAGGACACGAGGGAGGAGTCCCGATGACCCAAGCACTGTGCATGCAAGGTCAGGTGGGCTCCCAGGGCCTATGAGCTCCCTCCCTCTGTCCAGGGGATACATATGGCAGAAGCTGGCCTGAGGGTTGGACATCCACCCACAGCAGGCCTGCCCTGACATGCCTCTCCTGAGTACCCTGCAGGGCACAGCCAGGGCCCTACCCTCAGCTTCCCATCCTCCTCATCCCACCACTTTGCCTGTCCTGCTGATCACAGACACCCCAAGAGAACGGAAAAGGCACATGTGTCCTGCAGCTTCGAGAGTAACAGTGGTCACTTGAGAAGCCAAAGGGTCAGGACTGAAGGTGGCTACACCAACGTGGGGCCAGTGGGTGGCCACAGGTCTTCTGCAGGACATACTCCATGTTCCAGCAGCAAAGCCCAAAGTCTCCGAGTGCAGGACTCACCCCAGAGGAAGCAGGGGCTCTCTTTCTGCTGCTCAAAACCGAAGTCATGAGGACAAGGCAGGAGCCTCCAAGTCTGCGGCACGCCCTCGGGAGTCCTCTCAGCTCAGCGCATAGGCACCTACCACTCACCAGAGTAGCCGGTGGCAGCACTGAGAGATCCCTCCCTGTGCCATCCCAGCCCTCACTGGGGGCCCCTGCCTGGCCTCCCACCCTCCTGAGAGGATCTCAGAGCTTCCCTAGGAAGACTACACTCTGGATAGGGAGACACCATGTCCTGCCCACTGAGCTGCGGGAGCATCTGTGCCAGGTCAGGGTCCAATCCGAGCATGGTGCTCAAGCTCCTGTGGACACAGGCTTCAGGCAGTGTGTGGCTGATGGACACAGGTGGCCCCATGTGGGCTCTGTGACAGGGTCAGCTCAAGGAAGCAGAAACCCTGACTAGCAGAAGCTTTGAGCACAGATGACCATGGTGACCAGGGTGCCCACGTGGGCACGTGCCCATCAGAGGTCCCAAAGCAGGTAGCAGAGGGGCTGATGTGGGGTCCTGGCTGCAGCACCTATGGGCACTGCAAGCTGGGCTGTGCTCACTGTCCCCATCGGCACTGAAGCCAGAGCCATCAGCTGGCCTGGCAGCTCCAAATGGTTTGGAGCAGGGGTCCTCAAATGTTTTAAACAGGGGGCCAGTTCACTGTCCCTCAGACTGTGGGCCCTGAGATGAATCGGCTGCTAAGCAGGATAGGCAGTGGTGGCAAAAACACCCAGTGGGCCAGATAAATGTCCTTGGCGGGCCGCATGTGGCCCGGGGGCCGTACTTTGAGGACGCCTGGTTTGGAGCCTACTTGGGGCCTAGACTCCCAAGGCCATTGGGGGCACGGCACGGTCATGCCTCTGGCAGGGGAGGACATCCTCCTTGGCTGCTCCCCTCGATGTCACCCTTCCTTGCTGTATCCCTCCACTGAGCGGGCAGAGCCCAGCCTGCTCCTCAACCTCTGACTGGTGGGTGGATGGAGGGACGACAGACTCACCTGGCAGTGTCCAGGTGGGTGAGGGGAGATAGTCAGGCTGCAGCCCCTACCACTCAAGGCCAGAGATGGATCCTCCCCTAGCACGTGAGGTACACTGTGGCCTCTGTAGAGGACTCCGCCTGTGTGGACTGTCTGCTACCCACCTCCTTTGCTGGGAAACCACACCTTGCAAAGCCCTAGCAGGCGCCCCCACCGAGGTCCTAGGGGTGCTCCCACACCCTCTGCAGCTATAGGGTAGGGGGGTCCTGTCAGACCCCAGGGACCAGCTATCACCATGGGGCAGCCAGGTGGCCAGAGCCTCCTCCACCCCCATCTCCAGAGAGCTATGGGAGGGCCCAGTGTCTGTCCCAGGCTAGTGAAGCCCTGGCTGGAGGGAGGGAAGTCCTCAGGGCCAGTGGAGCCTGGCTGGGAGCACAGGGCCCCTGGGCCGAGGAGGCTACGCAGGTGCTAGGAGGAGCCCTGAGAGGATCAAGGTGCTGCCCAATGTGTCCTGTGCCCAATAGCCTCTCAGGAAAGGGTCCGGTTGTGGGGGGGATGTCTAAGTTTTCTTTTCCTTTAAAATTGAACTCCGATTTATAGAAAAGTTGTGGGCTTCACATTACGACTGTTTCACCCTGCGCTGTCTCAGAGTGAGTTGGTCAAGTTTGGTCCTCCTCAAAATTCTACAAAATCCCCCAGATACTCTTCATGTGACAACCACAGCACAGCTGTCCCAGGTGAGACTCACACCCCACCCAGGCAGGGCTTTCCCGTTGTCTCACTAACATCCCCCATGGTTAGGACAGTCCTCCGAAGGAGCTGGGACTACAGCTGCATGCTACTGTGCCTGGCTAATTCTTTTACTTTGTTTGTAGAGGTAGGGTCTTGCTGTGTTGCCCAGGCTGGTCTTGAATTCCCGGGCTCAAGCAATCTTCTGCCTCAACTCCCAAAGTGCTGGCTTGGCACCTGTGGCTCAAGTGGCTAAGGCGCCAGCCACATACACCTAAGGTGGCGGGTTCGAATCCAGTCCAGGCC
>NW_003852462.1:1109581-1113555 GCF_000181295.1 Otolemur garnettii
GAGGCTAGAGAATCACTTAAGCCCAAGAGTTTGAGGTTGCTATGAGCTGTGATGCTACAGCACTCTACAGAGGACAACATAGTGAGACTCTGTCTCAAAAAAAAAAAAAAAAAAAAAAAAAAACCTCCCAAAGTGCTGGGATTACAGCCACCATGCTGGCTGACAAGCACTTCTGGCTCCAGAGTACCAGGTCCTGCCCCTCCTGCCTGGCCTGGTCTGGCCTGGCCACTTCTCCACGGAACCCAGTTCTTTCCACTGAGACAAGATCTGGGTGCTGAGTCTGCTCACTGGGACTGAGTGTCACTGGGAATGGGTGTCACTGCTCACAGGCTGTCAGAGCTGGAGAAGGAGGTGTGCACATGCACACACACGCCTGCAGACACATGCACACACACATGTGTGGATGTGCACACACACATGTATGTGCACACACACCTGCACACACGAACACACATGCATACACACTCACTTTGGTATCTGTAACGTTAACCCCATGCTCGTGCACACCCCCAAGTCCGAGCCCAGGCTTTTTTCTCATTTCCCCTTCCCCGCGTCTGCGTCTGTACCTCCCTCAAGCAGGGATGTGCTCCAGGTGACCTGCCTCCATAACAGTCCCCAGAAGCCCTCACACACTTGTTACTGGAGGGTCTTAATGGCTCTGGGGCTGAATTGTTCCAGACGGATAGGAAGGGGAAAAGAACAAGAACAACCTTGGGGAGGCAGCAGGCCTGGGGAGGAAGAGTAAACTGGGCCTCACAAGAGCAGCTCCCCAAAGGAGGCTGCTCACCCCCACAGAGAGAAGAGTGGTGTCCCCAATGCCTCCCGGGGATGGGCACCCGGCCCTCCCTGTGGAGAACTCACCTCCTCTGCAGCCACCATCGAGGAACCTGCCCCACCCTGTCACCCGCTGCTTGGGCCTAGACAGACACACACCCGAATGTCTGAGTTCATTTCCATTTTTATCCACTGCTTTAGCATTGGAAGCAACATGATATCTTTTTATACTATATTTTTCTGGGACATTCCCTCTATATGATGTGATTCCTAGAAAAAGAATTTATAGCACAAACTTTCCTTTAAAAACATGGCTCTTTCATGCTACTCTGCCATAATTAGCCACAGACAATTAATACTAAAATGCAATCAGCCCACGAAGCAATGAAATTTCCAGAAATTCTCTGCTACACATTCCGACGCTTTCATTGGCAAGGTTCAGTTAGCAGCAGAGGGCACCTTGATTTTTAAAATCATCTTACAATAACGGTTGATTCTTCATAGATTCCACCTGATGAATACTCAAAACCATTTGTCCAACATATGAAAAACAGAAATCACTCAGATCAATGGAAAACATTCACTAGGAGGGCTTGTGCATTAAAAAAAAAAAAAGAGGAATCTGATGTTATCAAGGATGCAGCTTCTCTAGGTTCCCAAATCCAATTTACAGGGGATTGTTGGAGCCACTGGGCTCAGCCAGCCTGACCCACATGCACCCTGCAATCGTTAGCACCTGCGTTAAGACTCAATGGGCCTAAATTATGGGTGAGGCAGACACCCCTCTGACAACAAGGAACACAAAAGGGGTTCTGCATTTAAAGCTGTGGGTGGGAATTACAAAAGGTTAAGAGACTAAATATAAAAATCTTTTTTGAATATAAAATCAATGTGCTTTGTTACTAAAATCTGCGCGTTGTAATTTGACAAAAAGAGGGTTTAGAATATCTGGCAATAGTCCATATCTAGGAAATCATGTTCTCAACGAAATGCAAGTCGTCTACTCAAAAGTTAAAAACAATAATACATGGCAGCGCCTATAGATCAGTGAGTAGGGCGCCAGCCCCATACACCGAGGGTGGTGGGTTCAAACCCAGCCCCAGCCGAACTCCAACAACAACAAAAAATAGCCAGGTGTTGTGGTGGGCACCTGTAGTCCCAGCTACTTGGGAGGCTGAGGCAAGAGAATCACCTAAGCCCAGGAGTTGGAGGTTGCTGTTAGCAGTGATGCTACGGCACTCTACCCAGGGCGACAAAGTGAGACTCTGTTTCTATATTAAAAAAAAAAAAAAAAACCAATAATACAACTGAAATATTTCCTATCAACAAAATAAGAAAATACTGAGATTTGTAATTCCATGTTACTGACATTATGCTCCTTCTGGACAGAGAAAGAATTTTTCTCTCTTCATTTTACTTTTTTGTATAAATGAAAACAAACATTTTTGGAGGGTTTGCTTTCACAACTGCTTTTGGGTCTGGGAAAGATGCCTTTGACCCTGAGTCCCAGTGGGACACAGCGTGGGTGCCCAGCAGCCCCAGGGGACCTGGTGGCCAAGAAGCCCCTGGGGCCTGTCTCTGAGTGGGGGAGGGCTGGGCTGAATGTCCAGCCTCTTCCATGGGCAGCAGACCAAGGCCTGTTTGCTCCTAGCCCCTAGCCCCGGGGCAGGGCTCGGTGTGCCCTTGGAGAGCCCAATAGCCCTGACGGTGGGGGTGTGGGGAGGGGCTGCCTTTTGGGACCTCTCTGGCCAATGCAGGGCACCCAAGGCTGAAAACAGAGGCTGGTGGATGCATCTGGGCACATTTCCGCTGGTCCAGAGAAATGGGGGTACTGCTCCCCCTGTGGGGAAAGGTGTCCATGTACCCTAAGCTGCTGCATGGAGCTTCAGGAACACGTTGAAACATCGATAATTGCTTTACGATGTAAGACAACGCCCACTCTGCTTTAATTTTAGGTCTGACTCATGCCACGGTGTTTCTCTAAGGCAGGTTGGTGGGACTCCCCTCCCTCCTCTGCCTCCAGCAGCCCTATGCTTCACCCCACCCCCTAAATGCTCAAAGGGCAGGTGGAGCTGGAGGTGGGGAGGCACATGCCCTGGCCAGGTGTCCTGTGATGCAGAGCCCAGCCTGGACCACTGGCGGGCTGCATGTGTGAGCCACCCAAGACCCTCCTGCATTGTCTGAGGAACCCGACCCCACAACTCCAAGATCTAATCAGCATGTTCATCACCAGCATTTGAAATCGGCAAACTTATTAATCATGGCTTTTTGGTCCTGTGGCGCTAGAGGGTGAGCGTGGAGGGCAGTATGGGGGTCATGGACAGGGCAACCCCACACGCTGGAAGTGCTGACTTGGGGGCAATCAGTCAGGCAACCTCTGGCTCCCTCCTGCTTCCTGCAGAAGCGTCTTCCCTGGGTACCCTCCTTCCTTGGACCTCTGTGCGAAGTGGGGGGTGGGAGGAGCAGTAGTATGTGCTGGTGACAGGGTTTCTTTGTGGCAAGAATGGCAGGTTGACTCATAGCATCTCTTCTGCCCTTCTCTTCTGGTGACAGAACTTCGTCTTTGCCAGCACATTGTGATTCTTGCCTCCATGTGGCCTGTGTAACTAAGTCTGTGTGACTGCAGTGGGTGTGGCACCTTCAGGACGTTTCTTAGAAGGGGAGGCCCTTCTCCTTGCCCTTATGCTTTCTCTTTTCTGCTACTGGAATAGGCACGATGGCTGGAGCTTATGCAGCCATATAGGACCAGGAGGTGGCACACAAGGCTGACTGTAGCAGAATAGGAAATAGGAACTGAGGTTCCCAGTGGCTGGGGAGGGATCTCATCTCTTCCTCTGGTCTTTTACATGAGAAAGAAGTAATTGTGGATGGGGTCAAAGCCACCATTGTGTTATCTGATTTTTTTAAATTAAATGATAGCTGTATACATTAATGCAAACATGGGGTACAGTAGAGTGTTTTCATATACAATTGGTGGTTAACATAGACTTCATGTCATTTGCTTAGTCATTGTGTCAAAACATTTATACTCTAGGAAAGTTCACTTGTACCCTTGTTAGACAGACTATATAGGTGATCTTTCCAGTCACCCTCCCACCACCCTGCTGCCCTTCTCCCCTCCCTTTCCCCACCCCCTCCCCATATTCTTAGGCTAGAATTAAGTTGTAGCTTTCATTTGAGAGCTATAAATTAGTTTCATA
>NW_003852462.1:1115145-1167908 GCF_000181295.1 Otolemur garnettii
TATGGACATTTTAACAATGTTGATTCTTCCCAGCCATGAGCATGGTATATTTTTCCATTTGTGAACATTTTCAGCTGTTTCTTTTCTTAGAGTTTCATAGTTCTCTTTATATAGATCTATCACATCCTTTGTTAAGTATACTCCCAAATATTTCATCTTCTTTGGTACTACTTTAAACGGGATGGAGTCCTTGACTGTTTTTTCAGCTTGGCTGTTGTTGGTATATATAAAGGCTACAGATTTATGAGTGTTGATTTTGTATCCTGATACACCACTGTATTCCTTGATCATTTCTAAGAGTTTTGTTGTTTTTGTTTTTTGAGACAGAGTCTTACTATGTCATCCTCGGTAGAGTGCTGTAGTGTCACAGCTCACAGCACCCTGAAATTCTTAAGCTTAAGCAATCTCTTGCCTTAGCCTCCCAAGTAGCTGGGACTACAGGTGCCCACCACAACACCCGGATATTTTTTGGTTGTAGTTATCATTGTTGTTTAGCAGGTCCCAGCCGGGCTTAAACCCACCAGCCTCGGTGTACGTGGCCCTATCCACTGAGTTACGGGTGCCGAGCCACATCATGTTGTCTGTTAGAAGTCAGCCATGCCTCATCTGAGCACATGGCCTGTCCAGGACAAAGCCCTCTGGCCACATTTGGGTCAGCCAGAGAAGGTGTGCCAGGGAGGTTGCTCCTGGTGACGGGAGGGTCCCAGTGGGAACTCTCTTTCTCTAGTCATGCTGCCAAGTGTTCAGTCAGGGGCAGGTGTCCATGGTGCCTGTGGCCAGGTGAGAGGGACACCCAGACTTAGGTCTCGGCCCTGGCTGCACTTTTCTTGCATTTTCCCTATTTGAGGCATCATGGGGAAGAGCTTTCATGGGTACAATTCCCTCGGAGGTTTTCTGGCCCGAGTATTGATGTTTTAGGTCTTATGTTGAGTATCTTTTGACCTAAAGCTCTGTAACCTGCACTCCAGCTGCCTCCTGGGCAGGAAACCTTGGCTGGCGGCTGCGGAATGAGTGGATTGTGGGCTGCACCATGTGGCTAGTCCCAGCAGCAATGTCTCCATGCCCACAGAGCTGTTTTCCCTGAGTACCCTGTATCTGGCTGGCAATGGGCCCTCCCCAGGGAAGGACAGAGGCAGCAGCTAGAGCCCGGGATGGGCACAGCAGCCCACAGCCCCTGGGCTCCATACAGGCAACATCACAGGTGGGAGATAGGGCTCCAGGGCCTTGGCAAAGGTCTGGCCAGAGGGAGGGCCATATGTGAGGGTTTTCCTTTGTTTGGTTTTCTGAGAATACAGAACTCATTCTTATAAGGAATTGATTCCTGACTTTCTCCGCATGTGTGGGGATGGCTTCAGGAGGATGGATAAAGGATGGGGGTGAGGTCCCCTCTGGCTGTTTGTGAGATCTTGTTTGAGGGCTCCAAGTGGCTGGGCAGAGACCTGCTCAGGTGGGCTGCCCTTCCAGCCCCTGCAAGCCTGCTGACCAAGGGAGAAGTGATGTCCGGTGGGCAAGGGTGGCTAGAGCTGGGCCCTGGGCTGACACCTCCAGGCCTCTGGACATGGGTGGAAGCAACTGCCCTCTTGTTGAAGTCGGTAGAAGCAACTGCCCTCTTGTTGAAGTCGTTATTATTTTGGTGTTTCCTCTTCCTTATAGGCAGACGCTGTCCTAAGCAGGCAGAATGAACTTCTGTAGTAACCTCATTACTTGGCAGCTGGAGAAGGGGGACCCCGGGCCAGAGGGAGCCTCCAGGGGTCAAGGGGGACCTGGCTGCCCTAGAGCTGGGGAAGGCCTGATGTCCTTTGCATGAGGAGGACAGGCTGTCAACTGGAGGAGGGAGCTGGGAAGAAAGTTCATTCTGAAAGTCATGCAGATAGAAGGAACTGACGGTTCAATCGGATCATGGTTTCAAGGTGGTCAGCAGGTGAGTGGTCTTATGTGGGTCATGTGAAGTGAGAAGAAGGACTAAAGAGAGAGGGATAGAGGGAAAGGGAAAGAGAGAAATACAGAGAGAGAGGGAGAGAGAGAGAGGGAAACAGAGAAAGGGAGAGAGAGGGAGAGAGAGAGGGAGGGAGGGAGAAAGAGGGTTAGAGAGGGAGGAACAGAGAAAGAAAAAGGGAGAGAGAGAGGAAGAGAGAGAGAGGGACAGAGAGAGGACAGAGAGAGAGAGGGGGACACAGAGAGAGAGGGCAGAGAGAGAGAGAGAGATAGAGGGGGAGAGAGGGACAGAGAAAGGAATAGAGAGAGGGAGAGAGAGGAAAGGATAGAAAGAGGGGGGAGTGGGGGGTCTACATTCCATTCATGTCCATCACAGTTTGCCAAACAAGTGAAGCCCTCGAGGCCTGGACCCTCCACTATGCTTGGCCCGTGGACTCTCCTGCCTGGGATCTGAATTTCCCATGCAGCTGGCAGGGACCTGGGAAAGTCACTCAAATTGAGAAGTGTTTCTAGTGCTTGGTCCTGGGAGGATGCACTTTGGGGTTCCACTGATGACTCAGTAGTCCAGGTTACTGCCACCAGCACCTAACAGGGACCTGAGTGCCCAGAAACACCTGTCCAGAGGTTCCTGCCAGGGCAAGGGCCTCGTGTCCCGGCTGAGTTCTGCCCAACCAACCTCCTATGAGGGAGATTCTGGGCTTTAAGAAAGCAAAAGTAGCAGTGAGCAAGCCTCCCTGGCCCCCGGCCTCCTCTCTCTTCTCAGTTTGGACTCCACAGGGCAGACACCATGACAGGGTGGCCGCCGGCAAACAGGACTCAGGCAGTGGTCGTGGGGAGGACACTGCTGTTATCCTCATTTTATGGAGGAGGAAACTGAGGCAGAGAGATGTTAAGCTTGAAAATGGGGGCAAGGGAGAAGCAGCAGGCAGCTGCTCAGGTAGTCCCAGATGCCTCTGGGGAGGGGCGCTAGGCTGGTGCCACACTCTGCCCTGGCCATTCTTTGGACAAGAACATGCTCCTCCAGGTTTCTGCAAAGATAACAGTGTTTGTGCCTCGGCACTTGTGTCACAGCCAAGCTAGGAACCAGATCCAGCTCCCGGGGGCGGCAACCCCAGCAGAGTTCCCACCCCAGGCCCATTTGGCAAGACCGGCACTCAGGGCTGACTGGTACCACAGGGTTGGCGCTGCGAGGAGGGCAAGAGGGTGTTGAGCGGACCCTGCATTCCAAGGCCTGGTTCTAATAGAGACCTTGTTACTTGGCTCTGAAAACCTTTCCTAGCAGGGGGAATGGCGCCCACTGAGTATTTTTATGCAGAAATATGAGAGGTATTCCGCCGATGTGGCATAAAACTGCTCCCATAAATTGAGATGGAAGCAGACGCTGCGTGTGCCAGGCCCCGTCTCCCACTGGTCCCACAGCCCTAGGGCTGGACCATGTTGCCCCCAGAGGTGCTCAAGTCCTGTGGCCTTGGGCCTGCAACACTGTCAAGGGAGGACTGGCCTCCCACCCCTGTACTGTGGGGTGGCCTCCGGGCTCAGGGGCAGAGGTCCAGCCTTTGGTCTTTTGCCACCTTCTGTGGGACCTCTGCTGGGGCAGCTCTAGGGGCTCTGGGGCCCCCTAGCCACTGGGGCGGTGTGGGGGGGGAAGCTTCCAGGGTAGGGCAGGTGAGAAGGGGATGGGGATAGGCACCCAAAGGGGACACTCTGGTTGGAGATGTCTTCCCTCTGAGGGCCTGCAAGGCCACCTCATGCCACTTCCTTCCACCTCAGCCACCAACAATGGAACCTCAGGGAGGACTGGCAGGAGCACTGACACAGATGGGGGCCATTGTGGGCAATGGCCAGAAGGTCAGGGAGGGGTACAGGGCCACACGCGCCACAGAGAGCTCAGGCGCCACCTGCCGACATTACCCTGGGCCCCAGCCCGCTGTGTGAGGAGGACTTGAGTCTGGCCAGAGGTGCAGGATGGGGAACCACCTGGGGTAAGGGGAGTGGGCAGGAGGGTCCAGTCTGCCCAGTGCATGCTCCATGTTCCTGGTCCTGACTGAAGGGCCTTGGCAGGTGGGAGGTAGCAAGGGCTTGTTTGGGCTTTGGAGACTTGTGTGGGCCCCTGGGTAGCATGTGATGGGCAGCACATGGGGACATGGTGGCCTGACTGGATGGCACCCAGGTGGTGGCCATCTCTGCAGGTCCTGGGGAGGATGGCTGGTATGCAGCAGGTGAGAGAGCAGCATGAGGCAGGCTGGCGCGGGTGTGTTAGTGATGACTGGGACGCCATCCTGGGGAGGCACCGCTGCTCCTGGCTTCCACCTCTGTGCCTGCACCTCCTTCTGGATGCTGCCCTGTACCTGAGATCTGCCCTGTTTTGCTCTGTGGCCCAGGGTTCAGGTCCCTGTGTGGGGCCAGGGGACCTCAGCTGCTAGCTGGACCCTTTTTGAAGTTCCTCAAAACCAGAGGGCTCATGAATTTGCCAGACAGACCCCCCACACTTGAGCCCTGTTTATCAAGCCATCCTGTCCTCGATAGTCTAGAACCCAGTTGAGCACGCCCAGAGTGCTGCTTGGTTGAAACGCCTACATGCACATGATGCCTGTATGCCCTCATCCCCAAATTGGGGTGCAAACTGCATATCTGCAGTGTGCAGGTCACATGGGAGGATGTGGTGTCCACAAACCCACACTGTAGTGACTAAACTTTGATTCAACTCCCAGGTTCAGTACCTGCTCCTGTGAATAGTTCTGGAACGGTCTGTGGCCAATCTAGGTAGAACACCTGCTGAAGTGCAGGGTCACCTCGATCTGCCTAGGGGGGACTCTGCCCCAGCACTGGGACTGACAGGCACAGGAGCAGAACCAGCCAGAGCCAGACCACACGTGTGGGCAGTCAGGGCCACAGAGCCTCAGGTGGGGCCATCGTGGGGATCCAAGGCCACAGGAGGGTTCAGGGGTCATGTGCAAGCTGACTATAGGCCTATGCCCTCTGGGCTCAAGCACTGGCATGATAGACCCAGAACTCAACCCTGAGGGGGTTGTCTGGGTGCTATAGCCCTTGCAGGCTTGGGGCAGACGAAGTGACCTGACCCTGCCCTGCCCCGGACTACATGTCGGGTTTGTGCAGTAGGGGCACAGCCACCCAGCCACCTGCCAGGATGCCGGGCCAGCCAGGATGGCCAGCTCCCTGCCTTTTAACGTGCTCTGTGGTCACTGGCCCCTGGAGGGGTCCTGCTTGCCCCACGAGGAGGGCCTGGCTCTGGGCATCATCCCTCCACACCCTGACCGCTATGCCCACCCCCAGCCGGTCCACTCCTTGCACTCACCAGGGTGGCTACCAGGTGTGTCGCTCTGGCCGTGGGAGGTGCCTGAGTCCACCACTGGCTTCAGGTCTCCTTTGGGGAAGGGCAGGTTGGCCCCCGCATCTTCCACAGCGGTTTGGGGATCCAGTGCCCTGGACGGGAGGCTGGACAGGGGATAAGGCACACACTCGAAGCCACTGTGAAGGGAAGAGGGTGGTTAGCTCTGCTCACCTGACACGGGGCCCACAATCTGTCCCCAGGACTCAGCCTGGGCTCAGCTCTGGGGCCCTCAGCCACTCTTAAGCAGGAGGGCCTCCCCCTTGAGACAGCAGCTCTCCCGGTGGGAAGGGACAGCTGTTGCCTTATTATTTATGTCAACTCCAGCCACATCACTAGCCAAATCAGTCCAAGTCCACCTGAAATGCCAGGCAGGCCTAGAAATGGCCAAGAGGCTTTTTCACCCCCTGAAGAACATGGCTGAGCCACAGTGTCATACTTACACATGGCTGCTAAAGTCATTTCTAAATTCTGACCACAAATGGTAGGAACAATGGTTTCTCAGGTCCTGAGGGGTGGGAAGGCCTCTTGTTTGCCCAGAGTGAGTTCCAGGGAGGCCAACTTTGCCCCCAGGAGCACTCGGGGCCAGAGTCTTGGTGCCACCCTTGGAGGTGCTATGGGGCCTTGGCTTCAGGGTGAGGGGCTCTGGTCAGGTGTGGCAGAACATGTGGGGGACCTGGCCAGGGGCTCACCGTCTCAAATGCCAAGAGGGGCTGCAGCAGACGCAGTAGATGCTGAAATCTGGCGGAGCCCTCCTCGTGGGGCAAACCTCAGAGGGCTCATGGCTAGGATTTACCCCTGATTTGAGGGGGTGGGGGTCACAGGAATCAATGTGACCCAAACAGACCCACAACTAGCTTGCATGTACACTCAGGGAGCCCCAACTTCCTCACACACAACACTGAGCCCATGCTGGGAGCTGTGGTCCTTCCCCACAGATGCTGCACCTGAGTGTGAGGTGTAAGATGGGGAGTCCACCCCGGCCTTGATCAGGCCCCTCCACGCTAGGCTCAGGTGGGTTAGCACAGTGTGTTTACAGAAGAGACTGCTGGGGAGAGGAGGCTGATGTGCTTGGAGGGTAGTCACAGCCCTCAGCTCAGCTCAGTCCTGAAGTCTGTGACATGAGTTGTAAAGATGACAAGGAAAAAGTTTCTTTGGGAAGAAAGGATAGAAGGAGAGAAAGATGGAAGGAAAAAAGGAGGAAGGGAGGAAGGGGGGATGGGAAGGAAAGAAGGAAGGGGAGAAGTTGGTCCGTTGCTGCCTCACCACTCCTCTCCCCTCTGCTTCCCCCTGGACCCTCCGTCGTTCCCTCTGTCCTTCCCTCCACTGGGCAGCACACCATGTCCAGTGTCACCCTCACTCACAATGGGGTCTGAATGCACGTCTCTTGGTTGTCGTTATCCACTTTGAAAAAGCTGACCTCGGAGTAGGCTGGCAGCTGCACGTGTCTGACGCCCGCTGAGATCTGCAGGACCCGGCCAGTTTCACCTTCCAGAGAGAAGTGGGGCAAACCCTCAGACTGTGCCCAGGGTCGGCAGACCTGGCTTGGGTCTCCCTGGACTCTGCCAGGGATGAACCTGGGGTGGGCTTTTGTGAGGCAGCGCTTAGAACAGTGGCAGCTGGCCACAGTTAACTGCAACTGGTCACTGGAAAAGACCTGCTTGCCCTTCTCCAGGCTCTCTGCCCTTCTGTGCCCACAAAAGCTTCCTCCCAGCCCTGAGATCCCTGCTGCCAGCTATGCTCACCCTGTATCTCTGCCCTCACTTGAGTCCTGGACCCCAGGTCTCTTGTTCTGGCCTCAGGACACTGTGACCCTATTGCTGAGCTGGCCTACTGCCCACACTTGCTGAGAGGGCCTTCTCTGGCTACCCAGCCTCATGGGGTCACCAAGCTGCATACCCCAGCCTACAGGGGATGCCAAGCGAGAATGTGTCCTGAGGCTAGGCCCTGCTGAGGTCCACCTCGCCTGGGTGGACATCAATACTCTCCATTGTGCCCATCCCCACCCTGATCCCAGGGGTGGGTCCCCCTACTGAGGTACCCAGTACAGGGCCTGGCACGCCACTGTTGTCCACAAAGTGCCTGGTGAGGGGTACAATCATCTCCGGTGCAGCTGCTCTGGGGCAAGTGTTACAGCCTGTTGCTCCTGGCACCAGGAAATCTCAGGCTACAGGCAGCTCTCAGAGGATAGTGCCCAAGGCATGGACATCACCATGCCCTTGAATCACTGAGCACAGATCTCCAGGACCCGGCTGGGCAGGTGGAGGTGAGAGCTGGGCACCTACCACACCCAGAGGATCTGATGGAGAGGAGTGCTGGGGGTGTGGCAGAGCAGCTTGGGCATCTGGGGAGGAGGCGGAGTAGCCGTTCCCAACAAGGGGAAGAGGCTGGAGGCTGGTCCTGAGCTCCCAGAGTATATGCTGCCTGTTGGGACAGGCTTCCAGGCTCACAAAAGAGTCAGGAAGTAACTAGGTTTCTAAAAACTTAGGACACTGAGACAAAGCAGCAGACCCCAGGTGGGCTCCCTGTGAGGCAGCAGGGGAGAGGATCCTGATGGCTGCTGGTGAGCATCAGTCTTCTGTCCCTGCCACTGTGTGGCATCTAGGGTCTGGCCCTGTGGGCTCTGTGCAGCTCCAGGCCCAAAGGGGAAAGATAGGCCAACAAGAACCACTGACCAGTGTCAGTAAAGCTTCATCATCTGGCTTCTTGTGTCACTAAGACCTGGAAAAGGGGACACCATGGGGCAAATACCAGAAGCTCCATTGACTGGGGAAGAAAATATATCAAGAATTGTATTAAAAAACCAATGTGCTGGGGCGGCGCCTGTGGCTCAGTGGGTAGAGTGCCAGCCCCATATACCGAGGGTGGCGGGTTTGAACCCGATCCCGGCCAAATTGCAACAAAGAAATAGCTGGGCATTGTGGCAGGCACCTATAGTCCCAGCTGCTTGGGAGGCTGAGACAAGAGAATCCCCTGAGCCCAGGAGTTGGAGGTTGCTGTGAGCTGGGTGATGCCACAGCACTCTACCGAGGACAATAAAGTAAGACTCTGTCTCAAAAAAAAAAAAAACCAAAGAAACAAACAAACCAGGGCGATCGATGCCTGTGGCTCAAAGGAGTAAGGCACTGGCCCCATATGACAGAGCTGGCGGGTTCAAACCCAGCCCTGGCCCAAAACTGCAAAAAACAAAAAACAAAAACAAACAAACAAACAAACAAACAAAAAACCCCACCAATGTGGCTTGATTGCCTTCTGTATCAAGATGGAGTAACTGGGATTGGTCTGGGACTGGTTTTTCTTCTTCTTTAAAACAGTCCAAAGAGAAAATATACTATAATAAACATGGTTTTCAAGATCCTAGACATCAGGCAACTGAGGACAGTGGTCCTGGGGAGATTGAAAATACCTGGGGAGACTCTACAACTGCCCAGGCCACAGCCTGGAGAGAAGGTGCAGGATTAGGTGCCGAGAGGGGCAACTGAGCCAGAGCCAACAAGCTCTCTCAGCTGAGAAGAAACAGCTAATAACCTGGGGGGTAACAAGGCACAAGGCCAAAGTTCCAGAGTGCAGAGGACAGAGCAACCAAGAAAAGAGTGTTGGCCAGAGAATGGACCCTGGGGGTCTGCAGGAGGCCCCCCAAATCCCTGCAGAGCACAGATCAGCACACGCATGCAAGGAGACTCCACGAGGCTGGAAAGAACTACCTGAAATTAGAGGGGCCCTGGTCTATAGCTCACACAGGACTGGGGGTGGTGCCTGTCCTCATCAGCCAGGCTGGAGAGACTCAGAAGTCACAGGAACTTGCACAGACTTCTCAGAGGTTTTTTTTTTTTCTTCAGTAATGGGGGATAATTAGTCTTAGAGTTCTCCTCCAGACCTGTCTAGCAAATAACAAAAGCAAAACCCAAAAGGATTTAACTGTCTCCAAGTAACTTAACTGTGCCCCAGAACAAAGCTCAAGAATATTTATAGGAACACACAAAAAATCCAACACCCAACAAGGTAAAATTTACAATGTCTGGCATCCAATCAAAGATTACCAGGCATGAAAAGAATGCAGGAAAGTATGGTCCATAATGAAGAGAAAAATCAATTGATTGAAACCAATCCAGAACTGACACAGATGTTAGAATTAGCAGAAAAGGACATTTCAAAAGTTGTTGCTATTATTATAACTGTATCCCATGTGTTCAGAAGTTAAATAGTGACACAGAAGATGTAAAAAATAACAAGGTTGAACTTCTAGAGATGAAAAATACCCTGGATGTGACCCACAACAGGCTACACATTGCAGAAGAAAAGATCTATAAACTTGAAAATACAGTTGACCCTTGGACAATGTGAGGTTAGGATCGACCCTCTGCATAAAAATTTGTGTATAATTTTTTACTTCCCCAAAACTTAATTACTAATAACTTATTGTTGACTGGAAGCATTATTGACAACATAAATAGTTGGTTAACATATATTTTGTATGTTATATGCATTCTTTTTTTTTGAGACAGAGTCTTACTCTGTTCCCCTTGGTAGAGTGCCGTGGCATCTTAGCTCACAGCAACCTTAAATTCTTGGGTTTAAGTGATCCTCTTGCCATAGCTTCCCAAATAGCTGGGACTACAGGTGCTCACCACAACACCTGGCTATTTTTTAGAGATGGGGTCTTGCTCTTGCTCACACTGATTTCAGGCAATCCACCTGCCTTGGCCTCCCAAGTGCTGGGATTATAGGCATGAGCTGCGCCTAGCCTTATATGTTATATATATTCTTATAATGAAATAATCCTGAGAAAAGAGAATCATAAGAAGAGGAAATACATTTATAATTCACTAAGTGGAAGTGGGTCATGGTAAAGGGCCTCAGTCTTGTCATCTTCACACTGAACAGGCTGAGGGGAGGGAGGGAGGTGCGGGGTTGATCTTCTTGTCTCGGGGATGGTAGAGATGATGTGGGTCCAGAAGAGGACCCACACAGCTCAAATCTCTGTTGTTCAAGGGCCAACTATGCAGCTGTAGAAACTGTCCAAAATAAAACATTGAGAGAAAAAAGAATAAAAAAGAAAAAGAAGGAAAACAAACAAAAGAAGGAAGAGAGGGAAGAAAGAAGGAAAAGAAGAGAGTGAGGGAGGAAACCTGTGAAGAGCAGACAATTTCAAGCAGCCTAATATATGGGTAATACACAGAAGAGGCTGTCACAGAAAAATTATTGGAAGAAATGGCTGACAATTTTCCAAATTTGATGAAAACTTACAGAATGCAAAAAGCTCAATGAAATCCAAGCATAAGAAACACAAAGAAAACAATACCATGTCACACCATAATCACAGTGCTTAAACCAGTGACAACAAATCTTAGAAGCAGCTGGAGGAAAAGGGCGTGTTTCTTCAGAGAACCAAAGATAGGGATGACGGCAGACTTCTTGTTGGAGACACTGTGACCAGGAAGACAATGGAGCAACATCTTCAAAGGACTATGGGAGAAAATGGCGCTTTATATCTGGGGAAAATACCTATCACAAATGAAAGTAAATTCAGAACGTCTCCAGGCATACAAAAGCTGAAAGAGTTCCTCACCAGCAAACCTGCACTACAAGAAATGTTAATGATTAAGCCCTTCAAGGCAGAAAGGAAATGAGACAGGTGAAAATCTGGGTCTGGAAGAAAGAATGAGAAGAACCGGAAACACTAACAGATTTTTTTTTGCTTATTAACTACACGTTAAAGATGTGTTCATGTAAGTAAAATAATAACAATGTATTATAAAGTTTATGACATATGTAAATATAAAATGAATTAAATGTATGAAACAACTGGAGTACATAAAGTCTGGGGTAGAGATTGCATCTTTAAGTGCATAAAAATTAAGAGTGGAGATAAAAGAATAATACTGTAGGCTGGGCGTGGTGGCTCAGCCTGTGATCCTTGCCAAGGCAGGTGGATTGCTTGAGCTCACGAGTTTGAGATGAACCTGAATAAAAGTGATACCCCTGTCTCTACTAAAATAGAAAAACTGAGGCAAGAGGATCACTTGAGTCCAAGAGTTAGAGGTTGCTGTTAGCTATGATGCTATGGCACTCTGCTCAGGGCAACAGTTTGAGACTCTGCCTCAGAAAAAGAAAAAAATACTGTAAAGTGCTCACACATGAAGTAGTGTGGAATCACTTGAAAGTAACTGTGAAAAGTTAGAGGTGAATATTATAAATCCTTTTTTTTTTTTTTTTTGACAGAGCCTCAAGCTGAGCCCCTGGGTAGAGTGCTCTGGCTTCACTGCTCACAGCAACCTCCAACTCCTGGGCTCAAGCGAGTCTCCTGCCTCAGCCTCCCAAGTAGCTGGGACCACAGGCGCCTGCCACAACGCCCGGCTATTTTTTGGTTGCAGCCATTATTGTTGTTTGGTGGGCCCGGGCTGGATTCGAACCCGCCACCTTAGGTGTATGTGGCTGGCGCCTTAGCCTCTTGAGCCACAGGCGCCGAGCCCATATTATAAATCCTAAAGCAACCCCTCAAATATTAAAACAAAGTTATAATTAATAAGTCAACAGAGAAGGTAAAATGAAATCATAAAAAATACCAAGTAAAACAAGGTAGAAATAGAATATAAAGGGGGAAAAACAGCTGGGGCAAATAAAAAATAGCAAAATGGTAAGTTTGAACTAACCATGTCAATAATCATATTAAATGTGAATGGTATTTGGATACATAAAAAAGCAAGACCCCATTATAAGCTGCCTGCAAAAAGCACACTTTAAATAGAAAGATACAGATGGGTCTAAGTAACAGGATAGATGAGCTGCACCATGCAGTACTATTCAGGAGGAAGCCACAGTGGCCTTGTGACAGCACTGAAGGTGGATGTGAGAGCAGGGACTCAGCAGGATCCAGCAGGCATATCACGTCCCAGTGACAGAACCACCCTAAATGCGGTAGCCCTAGTAACAGCTTCAAAGGACACAAAGCAAAAACTGATAGAAAAGAAAGTAGAAATAGACTAATACGTAATTATAGTCAGAGATTGATTCCCAATAGTTGATAGAACAAGCAGACAGAAAATCAGCACGGATATAGTAAGCTTAAAGAAGGGTGTTGGCAAGTGACCTGATTGACATTTACAGAATATTCTGGGCTGGATTCAGTGGCTCATGCCTGTAATCCCAGCATTCTGGGAGACTGAGGTGAGAGGACCACTTGAGCCCAGCCTGGGCAACATAGCCAGACCCTGTTCCTAAAAAAAAAAAAAAAATTAGCCATGTGTGGTGGCATGCACCTGCAGTCCCAGTTCCTCAGGAGGCAGAGGTGGGCAGGTCACTGGAGCCCAGCACTTTGGGCTGCAGTGCGTTGTGATCACACCACTGCACTCCAGCCTGGGTGACAGAGTGAGAGTCTGCCTCAAAACAACAATAAGAACAACAAACCCCCTCAACTCAAGAAACTTTTGCTATTCAAAAGACAGTATTAAGAAAATGAAAAGATAAGCCATAGGTTGAAATAAAACATTTGGGCTCGGCGCCTGTGGCTCAAGCGGCTAAGGCGCCAGCCACATACACCTAAGGTGGCGAGTTCGAATCCCCAGCCCGGGCCTGCCAAACAACAATGATGGCTGCAACCAAAAAATGGCCGAGCGTTGTGGTGGGCGCCTGTAGTCCCAGCTACTTGGGAGGCTGAGGCAAGAGACTCGCTTGAGCCCAGGAGTTGGAGGTTGCTGTGAGCGTGATGCCATGGCACTCTACCCAAGGGGATAGCTTGAGGCTCCGTCTCAAAAAAAAAAAAAAAAAAAAAAGAAATAAAACATTTGCAAAGATACATCTGATAAGGACTTATATCCAGAATACATAAAGAGCCATCACTCAAAAATTAAACTATTTGTAAAAAATGGGTAAACATTTGAATAGCTATTTCTCTAGAAAAGGCCTACAAATAACTGATAAGCACAGGAAAAGCTGCTGAGCAACATTAGTCATTTGGGAAATGCAAACAGCAGCATGAGGAGACCCCACCTCACACCCAGAAGATGGTCACTTCCCAAGGATAGCAAATACCAACTGCTGACAAAAATGTTGGGAGACCAGGACCCCTGAACAGGCTAGTGGGAGTGCAATGTGGAGAGGCCGTTTTGGAAACAGTTTGGCAGTTTCTGTAAACATGAATCTGCCATATGGTCCAGTAGCACCCTTGCAGGTACACACCCCAGAGAACTGAAAACATATGTTTGCACAGGAACTCGTACCCACATGTCCAGGGCTGCGTTATTCCTGACAGCCCAATGTCTGTCAGTGAATGAGCAGGTGAGCATCTGTGGGCAAGGACCACTGAAGCACCAGACACATGCATGCTCACATGCATGCTTGCATACACGCACATGATTGCATGCATGCTCACACACACGTTCGCTCATGCTTGTACACATCCACACTCACATGCATGCTCACACACATGCTCACACGCTCGCTCATGCTTGTACATGTACACATGCTCACTCATGCTTGCACACATGTGAGCACCTTCTCACACCCCCGTGCGCATGGCTGCCCCTGGCTGGAAAGAGGGCCCACACGCCTGCTGTCCTCTGCCAGGCTCTGGGCAGTGCCACATGGTCAGGAGCACTGCATAGCAGCGTCCATACTCCTGCTGCTCGTGGACCTGGTGCAGTGAGCATCCTGCAGACACTCACTCTTGGCTACTTCCCCGCTGTCCTGCTGCAGCTGGACACTCAATGTGAAGGGAGATCCTTGAACCACTTCCATCACGTCCGGGCCCAAAATCACCATCCTTGTTGCCTGTGCTGGGAGAGAGCAGAGTGGGGAGCGGGGGTGGCTCGGAGTAAGCCTCGGATCTGCCTCCCACCCAGTCTGAGGGCTTCTGGGGGGAGCCCAGTGTGGGCTCCAGACACAAGCACACAACCATCATGGGGAGAAGTGGCCTGGCAGTCCTTAAATAGGAGATGTGAGGGTCTGCTGTGGGAACTCAGGGCTCTTTATTTCATAGCAACAATCACATTGAATAAACCGCAGGGGCCCTGCTAGTGGTATGCTCGGCTATCTCCTGTCGCTGGGGATTTAGGCCCTGGGTCCCCCTGGCTTCTGTGTCCAAGTCAGCACCTAGAGGTGCTAGATGCAGAGCTGGGGCTGGGCCTACTAAAGGCAGAGCATGCACAGCCCGTACCCAGGGGCCCACTGCTGCTGAACCCTGACACCCATGCCCTCAAAGGGTGTTGGAGGCCTTCAGACACACTGCTGGGAGATGCTGCGACACAGCTACATGCCCAGTAGGCAGCAGCAGCTCAGACCCAACAGAGCACTGGGCACTTGGGCAGGGACAGTGGGGCCCACAAGGGGTTCCCCACACTGTTCTGGGGGGATCTTGTGTCTCAGGGATAAAAACGAGCCCACTGGCTCAAAGGGAGACCCTATTGGGTAGAGCTCAGGGGAGCTGGACACAGGGAGCAAAGCCATGACCAGGCTACCCAGATATTCAGGCCCACAGGGCTAGGAGGGCCTGTGATTGGGTCCCTAGCTGGGAGGGCCATGGCCAGGAGGGCCCACTTGCAGCAGCACCACCTGGGTCTCAGGGCCTTTGCATGTTTATAAGCTCTTTTGAAATCAAATTAGAACATGTTTTTCCTAAAAGGTAGGGAGATTTTAGATTCCACTCTCTCCCAGCCCTGCCCCAATATGCTCTGGGACCTCACACATGACTGCCCAGGGGCGGGGCCATGACTCCTCCCACAGTAGACCACACAAGGCCAACAAGAAAGCTGAAGACACCTACCCGCTGGGTGGCCGTTGATCCACAGTCCATGGTATCTGACCCCTGAGCAGTGGGCCATGCTGCCCAGGCCACTGAAGACATCGCTGTGCCACTGTCCCTGCAGAGAGAACGGCGAGGCCTGAGTCTGGGGCCACAGGGACTTGTGTGGCCCTTGGGGACCAAAGGCTGCCAGAAGCCACATTGTCCTAAGGGTCCTCACAGCTTTTCCTTTGGTGGTGAGAAACCACATTTTATTAGAATTTGATCCAATTAGCTTTGTAAAATATACTCCCTTTTGAATTTTAACAAGACCAGAAGTATGGGAACAACAGCACAGTATACAAAATGCAAACAAAACACCATCTCTAACGGGCACACTTTCAGCACAAAAACCTTTCTAATACAAAGATATGGCATTTGTGCCACATATCATAAAGGAGACCCAGACCTGCAAACCACAATGCCACAGGGTTCGGACTGAGGCCCATTTATGAGAGAAAAGGCCACTTAAAAAACACAGTTTGAACAAGCGCACTGCACACTTGGGAGGAGGCCTGTTCCCTACAGCCCACTCTGCCCCTCCACAGCAGGCCAGGCTTCCGAACCAGACTCACAACAAAGCGGAAAAATGATGTGAAGTAGCAGGAAAATTATTTTCATGGAAAATCCCAAGATTGTAATGGTATTTTATTTGACTATGAATGACTTGTATTGGAAGGAAAATTAACCAAAGGCAGGTTTTTGTTCTATTCACTCCTCTGCAGAAGTTAACGTGGCTCCCACCTCCCTGCCCGCTCTCCTAGGGTGCCTGTATGAGTGCGGTGCAGGGCCCACATTTTGGGGCTTCTCCATGATCCCAGACCCGGGTGCATGGGGAAGAGCAGTGAGGGCAGGAGTGGGCACTGCCATCTCTCTCCTGGAAAGCCTGGGGTCAGCCACTTGTAGGGAGCCAGGTCACAGCAGGAGACAGTGCAAAGGGGAGCCTGGGGTGGGGCAGGGGAGGCAGGTGGCCTGCAGCTGCTGGTTGGAACCATGGCTCGTGCCCCCAGGCTGGGGGCGCTGGGACAACGGGCAGCTGTGTGGGCGCCTGGCAGTGGCAGCACAATAGCTCTCAGCCTCAGAGAGGCCAGGCTGCCAGCTGGGGTGCTGGGTGGGCAGAGGTACGCCTGCCACCACCCTGTCCCTCCAACCCCAGCCCCAAATCTGTCTGAGGCTGCCTGGCTGAGGTCCTGGATGCTCCTGCGCTTGGCTGGTGTCACCCCAGCAGTGCACAGTGGGAAGAATCATGGCCCCCTGCACTCTGAGCCTTGTGCATTCTGCTGACACCTCTGGAGTAGCCTCTATCACCTACCCAATCTCTGTTCTCATATCTGTCTCTAATCTTGTCCCTGTTGGAGTCCCTCTGAGGGGTGAGAGTGCTGCATGTGAATGGGCTCATGGTAAAACTTCTAAGTCCCTGACACCAGGAGCAGAGGCCTGATGGGGTAGGCTGAAAGGGTCTGTAGTGGTGCTTGGGCCCATGTGACCAACAGTAATAGGAATTATGACATTTCTCCTTTAAAAAGCACTTAGAGGAAGGTGTGGGCACAGCAGCCACTCAGCCATCCCCAGTGAGTCCTGTGCTGGTGGGAAAAGCCAGACACACACAGGCTGTGAAGATACACAGAGCCTGCGGGCATCCACACACAGGGCCCCACAGAGATGGCCTATAGGTCAGGGCTGCCCATCCTAGTGTCGGGCCCAGCCTTGAGCCCCACGAAGTGCAGGTGAGCAAAGTCCCACCTCACTAATATTCTGAATCCTGTATTTGGGAAGTCTGCCATTCTTCCGTGAGGATGCTATTAATATGTGGTATTGCAGAGGCTCCTTGCCACACCTGCCTGTGACACTGGGGAGGGCCCTGGCATAGTCCAGCGCAGAGCCCAGTGTGGTGCTCCCACGTGGCGAGGCAGGGGACCTGGGAAGTGGCCATGGTGCTGCCAACATGAACCCTCAGGGGCTGGTAGCACCTGTTCTTCCTCTTCCTTGCTGCTGCCTCATACCCAAGCAAGGACAGGTGTGTGTGTGGGGGGGACAGAAAGCAAGACTGAGGATCATGTGATCCTGGTAGTTGAAGGCTGCAATGAGCTATTATGATGTCACGGCACTCCAGCCTGGGTCACAGGCTGAGATGCTGCCTCTTAAAAAAAAAATAATAATACAAACTGAGTTGTGGTAAATTGTAAGAAATAAGTGCTGGACCTCTTTCTCATTGAAGGAAGCACTTTCTAGTTAATCAATATTGTTTTACTTTCTATGATTTCAAGGCAGTGACTTCGTGGCTGTGCTATCTCCTGTTTCCAGGTGCTCTGGCTCATGCAGTCTCCATCCTTGCCAGAAGACCGCCCACCCCAGCACATCAGGACCTCCTGCCTCTGGCCCTGCTCAGGGTGCCAGGGTCTGGTCGACACACCAGGCAGGGCCCAGCAGGTGAAGGTGAGCACTGCAGCCCGGGGTCAGGCTCTCTGGCGTTGGCCCCTGGGGTGTTCATGATCTGGGGGAGTGACTCTCCCTGACCAGACACCGGGCTCACATAGGTGAGGACTTTCGCCAAGGTCAACACCTTGTGCAGCAGGACCAGCTGCCAAGCCCCCTTAGGCCACCTTGGAACCAGCTGGATCCTCCTGCCTGCCTGCAGCTGCCAAGGGACCCAGGGCCTGAGGGAGCCCTGCCTAGATGGGATAGGTGTTCCCATCCTCAGTCTTCAGGGACAGGTCTCTCCCTTCACTTCCCAGTTAACGGTGGGGCCACAGGGCACTGGAGTGTGGCTACTTGGACATCTGTCAACATTCAATTCAGTTCCCTTGAGGGCTCTGGCAGCCACCCCAGGGGCATCAAAGTGAAGAGAGCTGGTGGACCCCCAAATTCTCATGGTTTTTCTGGGTTAAAAGTGGCACTGGGAGGCTTAGCCCCATGGTTCTGGGCCAGCCTTCCCATGCAGCCCAGGTGAGGACAGGGAGGCCAAGGTGCTTGGGCAAGCAGGTGCACCAAGCATCAGGCTCCCTTGGAGCTCCACAGTGAAAGGCAGAGCCCAGGTGCAGCCCAGGGCAGCAGTGCTGGGACACAGGGAGGCCGGGCACTCCCCTAGCAGACATGCAAACACAGCATGGCTGTGGGAGCTGCCTCCCCTTGTCTGCTTCCAGCACTGTCCCTGGCTCCCTGGGAGATGCTCTGGACACTGTACCCTGTGCCCGTAGGTGACACCCCCAAGCTCTCTCTGTTCTAGGAGGTTGAGGCAGCAAGATGCAGACCAGGAGCAGGGACAAAGCCAGTACAAAGCCCTAAGGGGCCCACAAAAGAGGGTGTGGCCCTAGGCCCCAGGCTGGACTGGCTTTCACAGCTGCTAGGTTTAACTCCAGAAGGGGAAATATTTTTGGCTTCAGGATACCTTGCTCTTATTTTGAGGAATATGTTTTCTTCTAGAACTAATTTTTATTTCACTTTATTTTTTGAGACAGAGTCTCATCATGCTGCCTTCAGTAGAGTGCTGTGGCGTTACAGTTCAAGCAACCTCAAACTCTTGGGCTTAAGCGATTCTCTTGCCTCAGCCTCCCAAGGAGCTGAGACTACAGGTTCCTGTGACCATGCCTGGCTATATTTTTGTTGAAGTTGTCATTCTTTGGCAGGCCTGGGCAGGGTTCGAACCCGCCAGCCTCGGTATATGTGGCCGATGCCCCAAGCACTGAGCTACAGGCGCTGAGCCTAGAACTAATTTTTTAAAGGATTCTTCCTGAAGCTCTGTCTTGTGGAATGTGGCCACGAGGCGGGAGATGTCTTGCCAGACACACCTGCCACCTTCTCCACCGCCTGACACCATGGCTGCCGCAGCCCCTGCAGGTTTCCGGCAGCCCTGCCTGAGCATACCCTCTGGGTCTGCTGACTTCTTTTCTGCTTTGGGTCTAGATTCTTTTCTCCTAGTCTGGGAAACCTGGGTCCAGGTAGGAATTGTAAGAGACAGCCATGGGCAAACTAAAATTATCTCTTAAATAATGAAGCAGAATGCTGGCGGGTGTGTGGCAGTGATGGGGACGGGGTGGTTTTCTGGAGGCAGCTCAGTGCAGAAGGGCCTGGCCTGGGGTACAGGTGAAGAGGGAAGAAATCGGAAGTTTGAATCTACCCCGTGAGGACAGTGCTCACCGCTGGCAGCGACAGTCTCACCCTGGGTGTTTCCTGGGACCAGCCCAGCGAGGGGGTGTCCCGAGGGTGGAGTGCAGAGGCCTCATGTAGACAAGAGTGAACCTGGGTCTTCATGGTGGTGGCTGCAACGGCTGGCAGCAGATGGAGCTTACGTGCTAATTACGTTACTGTTAAGGGGGCTAATACTCATTGGGATGGTTACTTAAAAAATAACAACAGAGAAGGAATAATGTGTTGGCAGGATGTGGAGAAATCTGAACCCTCATGCACTGCTGGTGGGAATGTAAAATGGAGCAGCCACAGTGGAAAACAGTGTGGCGGCTCCAAAACATTCCATAGAATTGCCATGTGATCTAGAGACCCACTTCTGGTTCTATGCCCCAGAGAACTGAAGGCAGGTTTCTAAGAGGTATTTGCACATTGATTTTTGTTTTGTTTTTAGAGACAGGGTGTCACTCTGTCACCCAGGCTGGAGAGCAGTGGTACAATCACAGCTCACTGCAGCCTCCAACTCCTCAGCCCACATAATCCTCCCGCCTCAGCCTCCCAAGTAGCTGGGACTGTAAGTGCCCGCCACAACGCCTGGCTAGTTTTTGTAGAGATGGGATTTTCCTGTGGCACTCCGGCAGGCTGCAAAGTCCTGGTTGAAGTGATCCTCCTGTCTTGATTACAGGTGTAAGCAGCTGGGCCTGGCACACACACCCATGTCCACGGCAGCATAGTCACAACAGCGTAAGTATAGAAGCAATGTGTGCATCCCTAGATGCATGAGAAGCTAAGCAAATTGTGGTCTGTATGTACAGCGGAGTATTATTCAGTCCCTTAGAAAAGAAGGGGTTCCTGACACCATAGCATGGCTGGATCTCGAGGATGTTATGCTCAGGGAGATAAGTTACACACAGAAGGACGAACAAGGCAGGGTCCACGCACAGGGCGTCCCCAGAGTTGAAGGACGGACATGGCAGGGTCCACTTGCAGGGGGTCCTCAGAACTGAAGGGCAGACATGGCAGGGTCCACGCGCAGGGCATCCCCAGAGCTGAAGGACGGACATGGCAGGGTCTACTTGTAGGGTGTCCCCAGAGCTGAAGGATGGACATGGCAGGGTCCACTTGTAGGGGGTCCCCAGAGCTGAAGGGTGGACATGGCAGGGTCCATTTGCAGGGCGTCCCCAGAGTTGAAGGACGGACATGGCAGGGTCCACTTGCAGGGCATCCCCAGAGCTGAAGGGCGGACATGGCAGGGTCCACGTGGAGGGCATCACCAGAGTTGAGGATGGACATGGCAGGGTCCATTTGCAGGGGGTCCCCAGAGTTGAAGGATGGACATGGCAGGGTCCACTCGTAAGATGTCCCCAGAGTTGCCCAATCCATAGAACCAGGAGGCAGCATGGTGGTGCCAGGGGCTGGGGTGGGAGTTTGGTGGGGTCAGAGCTTCGTTTGGGAAGATGAGAAAGTTCTGAAGATGATGACGGTGGTGACGGTTGCAGGACACTGTGAATGTGCCTAGTGCCACAGGAACTGTGCACATGAAAATGGTGAATTTCACTTATATTTTACCATTAAAAAATGTTTTATTTTACTCTATTCTTTTTTATTATTATTATTATTTTGAGACAGAGTCTCACTTTGTCATCCTTGAGAGTGCTGTGGCATCATAGTTCACAGCAACCTCAGACTCCTGGGCACAAGTGATTCTCTTGCCTCAGCCTCTCAGTAGCTGGGATGACAGGTGGCTGCCACAACACCTTTTTTAGAGATGGGGGTCTTGCGCTAGCTCAGGAGGGTCTTGAACTTGTGAGTTCAGGTGATCCACCAGCCTTGGTCTCCATAATTTTGGGATTACAGGCGTGAGCCACTGTGCCTGGCCCCAAAAATTTAAAAAAAAAGGGGGGGGGGGCTAAAAAGAAAAACCTTAAAAAAAAATACCTTACATAAAAAGAGGGCTAAATATTTGTCTGACGATACCATAAGGAATAATTGCTGGGCTTGGCTGAGATGTCCCCGCAGCCTCTTATTCTGCATCTGGAGGCCGGGGGTGGGAAGGCTGCTGAGCCCCACACCCAGGATCCTGACTGACCTGGGGCCAGGGGCCAGGCCTGGCAGTTTTAAAGTGGCCTTGTGAAAATTTCCTGCTGCCTCTAAAGCACGTCCTGGCAGCCTGTGCTGCACTACGTCTGAGGCCTTGTGGGCCTGTCCTCACCCCAAGTGGTCTGAGCAGCCTCGGGCACCCTTCTCTGCTCATGGTGTCCATGCAGTCCAAGCAGGAATAATGCTTCCACTTGGCCACTCTGTCCAGTCAGCAGGAGGCTGGAGGGAGCATGGTATCAGTCCAGGCCATTGTGGCACAAACAGGAGTGTGTCCCCCATGGTGCTCAGGACCACAGGCCTGCCCTGCTGTGTGGATGCACCTTGGGAAATGACTTGCAGGTAGCCCCAGGCCACAGTCCTGAGCCAGGTATTGGAAGGGTGGGATCGGTAACGCTGTGATGCATAGTTCACAGAAAAGTTTGCATAAAGACTTCGCACCAAGTCCAAGGCCTTAGTGCCAGGAGGAAAATCCATTCCTAGCTGAGAAGCTACCGCACGGATTGCCCGCGTCCTCAGAGACCATGTGGGCGCATGGCTGGAGGCAGGTCTGGCCCCCTGCATCCTCAGCCTATATGGCCAGAGTCTGGGCTGTGGCACGGCCTTTCCTGTTGATCCAACCTGTCCACTGGGAGCTAAGTCTCTCTGGCTCCAAGGAGGCTCCAGGCTGGGTGCGGCTGTGGGTTAACGGGGCTGGGCTGCCCCCTGGTGGAAATGCTGAGGGCGCCTCAGAGTCCCTCAGCCCCAAGTGTGTCCCTGGCAGAACGCAGCTGGGCCGACACGCCCATGCTGACCACGACTTCCCTGAATTCCAGGGAATGGCAGGGCCTCAGGCCATTGCCAGAACCCCAGGGACAGGGGCTGCTCTGCCGCTTCCTGTCTGAGAGCCCCACCCTGTCCCTCAGTTCCTCCTTCAGTAAAGTGGGGTGCAGAGCTGTGGGTCTGTGACTGAGGCCTGTTAAGGCTTAGGGTGGGGCCTAGGCCCAGGGAGTGGAGCTGACAGCACAGCCTGCTGGTTCTGGCCCCATGTCTAACCTAGCCCTGCAAGCTGTGGTCAGGGGCCCAGTTTTGCAGAGCTAAGGGAGAGATCTGTGTCTGGCCAGTATTTGCTTCACAGTGCTCTGTCCACTATAGGAGCATTTGCCAGTGGCACCATCCCAGCAGCAGAGGCTCAGTGAGGACACTGGCCCATGGCCAGCGGCCTGTACAAGGGCTCTGCAGTCCCGGGACACTTCTCCAGGCAGAACTGCTTCACAAGCAGGGAAGGTGGGCATGCGGCCCCACATTGGCCTCCCATGATGTGCCACCATAGGGACCTGTGGCCAGGACAAGACCCCCACCCCTGTGCTAGCTCCTAACTGGTCACCTCTCTACTCCCACTCATCCTCTTCTCATGGGAGCCGGGCCTGCTTATATCTCTCCTTTGCTGTGCTGGGGGTGCTGTGGGACCACAGGGCAGGGCCTTTCCTCTTGGAGTCCGCTGTCTATTTTTAACTCCTGAGGTGCTCTAGGTCAGGGCTTGAAAAACCCAGTAGTGTACACTCTCTGGCCAGCATCTCCTGCCCCTGGGGAGTTTCCTGGGGAAATGTTCGGCCTAACACCCTGAGAGATGCCACCACACAGGACCTCAGGAGGGCTGATCCCAGGACCTTCTTTCCAGTCATTGCTGGAACTCACAGGTGTGTGCTGGCAGGGATGGTGACTCCCACACATGTGGACATTGTATTTAACCTTAACCTGAGGCTCCAGGAGGCTGGGGGTTATTGGGGCTCTGTGGCAGCTCTGATCCCCCGGCTGCACTGGAGCATGAGGGTAAAGACCTGATTATGCCGTCTCTTCCTGTCGGTGCTGCTGGACACTCAGGGGACGCCACCGGCCTCACAGTCATTTTTCCAGCTATACCAGCTGCATGGCAGCTCTAGGCCCCAAGGCCCTGGGCTCAGTTGGTGCCTTGAAGCCAACCCAAGGGAGCCCAGTTAGTTATGACACCCCTGCACGCTGTGGACCACCTGCCTCCTCTGCCCATGGGCCAAGAGCTTGGCCCTGGACACAACCAAACTGGTCCTAAACCCCACCTTGGAGGGTGCTGCCACCATTTTTCTAGTGAACGTTCTTTCCTTCAAACTTCCCCATCATCATGGATGCCGTGGTTTCTGACTCCTGACTACATCCTGGACCGGGTCCTGCTGTCTGACCAGTGATCCAGCCAAAGCCCAGGTGCTGGCCATCCTGGACTCTTCTCTCACCTGTGTCTGACATCTGACCAGCCAGAAAGCCCAGCATCTTCACCCAGCCAATCTTTTTTGTTTGTTTGTTTTGAGACAGAGGCTCACTATGTTGCCCTTGGTATAGTGCTGTGGTGTCATAGCTCACAGCAACCTCAAACTATTGGGCTTAAGCAATTCTCCTACCTCAGCCTCCCAAGCAGCTGGGACTATAGGGGCCCACCACAATGCCCAGCTATTTTTTTGCTGTAGTTGTCATTGTTTAGCAGGCCTGAGCCAGGTTCAAACCTGCCAGCCCCCAGGGTATGTGGCTGGCGCCCTAACTGCTGAGCTATGGGCACTGAGCCATGCCCAGCCATCTTGACGCCATTCTGCACCTCATGCAGGCCATCCTCACCTTTCCTTGGATGAGTGTGGCACTGTCTTTCCTGTCACTCTCCGGCTAAGAACCAGAGGGAGCTCAGGGGTCAATATGCCCATCTTTCTAATACTGTGTGAGACCTCGACTGACCTACTGCCTTCTGAGGATCCAGGCCTCTGTGTGTGGCTCTACCCAGTTCTTCCCCAGCTGTGCTGGGCTGTTCCCTCTACCTATGCTTGTTCTACCTGAGGGCCCTCGCGTGCTCCTCCTCCACGTCCTGGCCTCAGTTCAGGGGCTGACACTTCTGAGAGGCATTCTCCATCCACCCCCAACCTGTCCACTCTAAGCATCCTGTATCTTCATGGGACCATGGGAACCACCGCATGTTACTATGTTACTTGCACACCGGCTGCTGTTGGTGCTCGGGTGGGACAGGCTGACTCTTGCCACTCTAAGTGCCCTGTGTCTTCATGGGACCACGGAAACCACCATATGTCACTCGTACACCAGCTGCTGTTGGTGCTCGGGTGGGACAGGCTGACTCTTGCCACTCTGCCCTGCTGAGCACCCATGGCCTTCAGGGCCTGCAAAGGCCTTGCGCTGTACCTTGATCTCCTCCAGCTAGAATCCTGTTAACCTCCTAGGACAGGGGCTGCCAGCCCCAAGCCCATCTTATCCTCAGAGGAGTGACTCACTTCCACGAGGAGACGGCTCCAGAACTCAGATCAACTGGATACAAAGGCTGGTGGCCCAGAAGCTCAGCTGTTCTCTCTGAACCTCAGTTTTCTCGTCAGTGACATGAACAAGGTCATAGTAACGGCTTCCGGGGTCTGCAGGAAGCCAGACTGAGTTGCTCTAGGACATGTTTCTGTGGCATAAGGACTATTTTGAGCTGATTATTTTGAGAAACTGCAGACACAGGAAGCAGAAGTTTCTCTCTTGCAGCAAACTGATGCCCATCACAGAAGCCTGCTTGTGAGGCTGTCCCCTCTGCACCAGGAGAGAAGTGTGACTCTGAACAGCTACAGACTTAACGGGCCCCTACAGACTTAACAGCAGAGAGGCCCGACTTTGGTCTATGTGCCATGCTCTGCCCCTGCCTGCTGCTGCCCCAATCCCCTTCCTTCTTTGTTTCAGGTGAAGATGTATCTACACTGGAGAGTGAGGCTGCCACTTCGTGGTGCCTCCCATGGACTCATGAGGTGCAGGAGTGAACAGCTTGTCCTTCTCCCTCTCCTTGCTCGTCTGCCTTTTGGTGCAGGGGCCTGTCCCAGGCTATGCAGGAAGGAGCAGGTCTGCCTACACTTGGCCCCCTGAAGTGGAGGGACCAGCATGTGAGGACTGCTACATGCCCGAGAAGCCCAGCACCAGGCCTCATGCCTGCTCCCTGGGTACCTCATAGGTGGAGCCATCTGCGCAGCACAGTACCCCGTGTCCCTGACGCTGGTCCCGGACCCAGTCACCATCGTACTTGTCGCCATTCCTGGGGGATGAGCACAGGGACACTCAGTGGGGAGCAGGTGGCGGAGGTGACTCAGACCAGCCCCTCTGACCCACTCAGCATACTCCATGGGGAAACACAGCAAAATAGGCCCTGAGCCCAGGTGGCCCCCAGAGCTCTTACCTCACTGGGACCAACGGGGGTCCAGGCAAGTAGATGCCCCCACCCTTAGTAGCAGGTATGCTTTCCAGGGCAGTGGGGAATTGTGGGTCCTCTAATCCCCACTGTGGCTCCACCCTCCCACCAGCCCCACCTTCCTAGGAGATTATTTTAACACAGTTGGCTATTAATTTTTTTTAATTAAATGCACAATCAATTTCATTAAATAAGGGAAAAATGACAGACTAACACCAAAACCACAGAAAGTATTGAGACAACAGGACAGGAATCACCCACAGAGGCTGGACCAGGCCAGGGACTTCTACATGGCTAGTCTCACCCACTCCCCAGGCCAGGGCAGTCAAGGAGCTTGCTCCCAGCCAACCTCTCCAGACTCGAGCTCACCTGAAGAGGATCTGTCCACGGCCGTGCCTTCTGTTGTCATGAAATGACCCCTGGTACACTTGTCCATCCCCATCCACCAGGAACCCAAGCCCTGGCAAAGGGACCAAAAGAGATGAACTTAACTTGGTGCCTCCCATGGAGGGGACCCCGCTTCCAGCCCCTCCCACTCAGAGAGGGAACTGGCCCTCTTGCCCTGTGCCAACTCAGGCCCCCCAGGAGCCAGATGGTCCTTTTGGGGAGGTTCTGGGTATCATTCAGCACTGCCAGGACAGGAATGGCAGAGGAGATGTGGCACAGGGCCAGTCAGCTCAAGGTGCCAGCAAAAGTGGGTCTGGCCCAGGTCTCAAAGGCTGGGGTGTCTGAAGGGGCCCCTGAAGGGTGTCTGAAGGCCGCCTGAGCCTTCCGGGATCACACTGTTGTGCAGCTGCTATAGCAGCCGCCTCCTCCTAGTGAGGGGAGTAGCACTCGACCTGAGCAGCCATCTCAGAGCACTTGGACATGCAAGGCCTGAGGAAGAACCAACCAGTGAATTGTGTGGCATTTTCCAATTGTGAACAGCTCAGAAATTCGAAGGTATTTCCACCTCTCAACATAAGGAAATGCTAGAGGGAGGAAAGGGGCCATGTCTGCAGTGAGGGTGACCCGCACGCTTGCTTCTTGGGGGCAGGTGGCCCTTCAGCCCTGGGCCTGTGTGGAGCCTGGCTTGACAGAGGCAAAGGCACACGATAGCCCTGCTCTTGGTGCACAAGGAGGACATAGCTCCCTGGAGTCTGGCCCCTAACTTGCTTTGGCCAACAGAATGTGTAGGAAGTGACCAAGGTGCCTGGAGCTGGGCTTCCCAGGCCCCTGAGGACCTGGAGGGCAGTCCAGGCCTGGCTGAGCCACTGTGTGTGGTCGTGAGCGATCCTGTGTAAGAACAGAGATGTGCCCTGGTGTATCCCAGGATGGAGAGCACATAATTAAACATGGCTGCAACACAGCAGTGGACAACAGGTGTGGCTGTGTCCCTGGACACAGCGGCTTGGGAAGCCCCACTCAGAACTACACCAGAGGCAGCCCAGGGCAGAGAGGAGGCTCAAGCACTACCTTCTTTCCCAACTTCTAAAGTCAGATGGCCAGGTCTGTGGTTCCCAAACTTGAGAGGTGCACCCTCCCAAGTGCCCTGCCCCTCTAGCACCAAGCTTGCAATCAGCACTGGTGCGAGTCGCAGATACCAGACCTTCCCTCATGCCGTGGGAGACCTCCCCTTCATAATATCCACCGGCTTTGTACTTCATGACGCCGCGTCCTTGAGGTTCTCCCAAAACAAACTGTCCAGTGTAGGTGTTTCCTGGTGAGGATAAGGCAAGGTAGGGAGACAGGCATTGAGGGCTAGAGCTGTTCCACACATCCCCAGAGCAATAGCCATGACTTCCTCTGTCCCCTGACCAAGGACGGCTGCAGGGGCCATTTTAGGATGGATGCCTTTGTTTATCAGTACTGAGGCTGGAAGATGAGGGCAAACCTTGATGAGATGGGGCTGGTCCTTCCACTACAGCTGTGAATGTGCTGAGGCTGGCACCCTGTGGGTATCTATAGGGTCCATCCCCTGTGCTCCAGGGCAAAGGCCCCTCTAGGTGACCTGGGGTAAACCTTCTCACAGGCTCTTTGAAAAACAATTGAAAGCCGAGCCCCAGAGCAAAGTTCTCACTGAGAACTGACCACCTGTTCGCCTGTGAAGGGCTGAGGTTCCCGGGGACAGCGCTTGGCAGCCTATGGAAGAGTTCTGCTCTGGCATTCTCTTGTCTAGGGATACAATGTGGCTAAAATATATTCATAGAAAAGAGGAAACACTGTAACTTTGGACTGATAAATTTTTATTCCAACAAAGTGTTAGGGGAAGTCAGAGTTCCTGCCAGGTAAGCATAGAACCTCAACCCAGGGTCCCCACGTCTATCCCAGGCATGTAGAGGTTGCATCATGGTGGCCCTGCCCCAGCCTAGCATGCTACTTTTACAAGACATGGTAGGGGAACCAGAGGCTCCTCACGTCCATAAACAAGAGACCACTTGACCCCTGAGATTGCTTCTGAGAGAAGGGTCAACAGGCAGCCATTCCAGAGCTCACCTGACCAGGCCCAGAGCCGGCAGCCTTCTCCCATGATCTCTCCTTCTACAAACTCTCCTTCATAGTAACTCCCATCTTTACACAGCAACTTCCCATGACCTGGAGGACACAGTACCATGCAGTCACCCATGTGCCATGGGGTTTGTTTCTCAAAGTAAAGCACGGCTTCCAGATTGTATTTGTACAAAAAAAAAAAAAAATGTCCCTTAACATCCACTGGCATGTTCCTGAGTGCCCTGCTCTTTCAGCCAGACAGACTGCCCAGGCATGGGGAGGGCAGACGAGACCCGGCACCCAGCCTCCTCAGAGGGGATGCCCCCTCGCCTGGCCTCTGGCAGCACCAGGCAGAGGACAGAGTGCGTGGAAGACATGGTGCGACACTGAGGTGTGTATTTCCCAAGAGGGGACTCTGTACAGGCCGGGCTCTAACAACAGAGTTCAGATGTGAGCCTTCACTCCTGGCCTGGGACAAGAGTATCCTTGATGTCAGCACAAAAGTAAGAAGTATGTAGCAAAAACACTAAACAAAAAGTAAAAGGCTAAAAATATAGAAAATACTGATAGGCACAAAAAGAACTCATATAAAAAAATACCAAAAGACCAACCTTGTAATAAAAAAATGGCAGATGGGCTTGGCGTGCACTGTAGCACACTGGTTACAATGCTAGCCACAAACACTGAGGCTGGCGGGTTTGAATCCAGCCAGGGCCAGCTAAACAACAATAACAACTGTAACAAAAATTAGCCTGTAGTCCCAGCTACTTGGGAGGCTGAGGCAAGAGAATTGCCTAAGCCCAAGAGTTTGAGGTTGCTGTGAACTGTGACACAACAGCACTCTACCCAGGTGACATAGTGAGACTCTGTCTCAAAACAACAACAACAACAAAAAAAAAAAAATTGGCAGATAATAGAAGCAGACGCTGAGAAGTTCAGACCCCAGAAGGTTCACAGACTCCCCTAGAAGGGGGGAGATTCCATGTGATTCTGACTTTATATTTTCTTTCTTTTATTGCGTGGCTTTTCTAAAAAGTAGGTTATTTCTCATAATCAGTAGTAAACCATAAAGCCATTAACCAAAACTCCAGGGAGAATTTCCAAGTCGTAGCTCCCTTTGCTGGAGGTGCCCTAAGGCCCATGAGAAGGTGGCACACCTGGGCGTCTCCCAGGAATCCTGTTTCCCCTGCCCAGATTTCCCAAGGAAACTGGCCCTGTCAGCTGTGAGGTGGCAGCTGAGGCAGGAAGAGGCTACGGAGGCTTCGTACCATGTTTCTTCCCTCCTTTCCACTCTCCTTCATATCGGAAGAAAGAATTTGGGTACACGTAGACACCATAACCTGGATGTTGAAAAGATGCACACAGCGGGCATTGGACACAGTGACGGCATTGACATTTAACAGATATTTAGAGATGGGGGCTGTCTCTAGCTTTGAGGGTGGGTGTGCAGCTCTATTGGGGCCCTTTCAAGGTGTCTGTCTTCAGTAAAGTCCCCCACACAGCTGCCCAATGGCTCAGCATGGGTTCATGGATTTTCCTGCTCACTGCTGGTCCACCCACAGGTTCCTTTATGTATGTGACATGGCTGAGCACTGTTGGTGCAAGAGGACAGGCCAGTAAGAGGAAGGCTAGTTTGAAAGGAATGCAGGTCCTGGAGAGAACAATGATGTCTGGGAGGTGGCAGTGGGGGCAGGAGCTCTCCTGAAAAGGGAAACTTGGCACTGAGCCAGGAAAGATGTACCATGAACCCAGTTAGCCAGGTAAGGGCAGAAGAACAGCAATAGTGAGCGTACAGAAGGGGAAAGGATCTGGACTCTCCCATCCCTGTGCTGAGATCCTTCAGTTGTGTCCTATCTCCAGGGCAAAAAAAATCCACATCTATACCCAAGGAGGGCCTGGCCAGCTTCATCTCTTCCCCCTCAGCTGCAGGGTACATCATCTCCCAATTCCCAACTCCAGTGGCTCCTGGAGGGCAGGGCCTTCTTTTCCACCAGCTCCCTTACTTTCTTTCTTCTTCTTTTTTTTTTTTGGCTGTGTCTCATTTTACCGCCCTCAGTAGAGTGCCGTGGCATCATACAGCTCACAGCAACCTCCAACCCCCAGGGTTAGGCAATTCTCTTGCCTCAGCCACCCCAGTGGCTGGGACTACAGGCACCTGTCACTAGGCCCAGCTATTTTTTGTTGCAGTTTGGCTGGGGCCAGGTTCGAACCTGCCACTCTCGGTATATGGGGCCAGAGCCATCAGTGGGTACACTGAGCCACAGGCACCGCCCTCCCTGGCTTTTAAGACACAGCTTGGGGCAGGAGTTATGGGAAGAAGGCAGGGGGTCACCACAGTCTCCTGAATCTGCTATAAATCCTTCAGGTTCCACCTGAAGATACTGGGGGTGAACTGAGTTCGTTTCAGACCTGTTTCTTTGGTTCTCACTGTTGTTACCGAGACAGAGTCTCACCCTATGTCCTGACCAGAGTGCAGTGGCATCATTATAGCCCACCGCAACCTGCTGCCTCAGCCTCCCGAGTCGCTGGGATTACAGGCGCATGCCACGGCGCTCGGCTGGGGTTTTTATTTTTTTGTGGAGTCGGGGATCTCACTTTTGCTCAGACAAGAGTGAGCTCAAGAGATCCTCCCGCCTCAGCCTTGCACAGTGCTCGGACTACAGGTGTGAGCACCGCGCCCGGCTGTTTCTTTGGTTTTAATCATTCCTACTAAAAACTTCTCGTGAAATGCGCGTCTTAGCATTCCCAGAGGTCACCGACCATGGTGCGAGTCCCGTGCCCGCCCTAAGCCCGGGCTCCCGACTCCCGCCTCCTCGTCGCGACCACAGGGCACGAGGGAGCCCTCGGTGTCCAGGTCCCGCTGGTGGGGCCTGTGGCCCTCGCACCCCTGCGGCGGAGGAGGGGCGCGGGGCTGCAAGGCGAGCCCGGCCGGAGGGCGGCACGGGCACCGGTCCTGCCTCCACCGCGGGCTACGGAAATCCCACTTCCCGAGAGAACATTTGGGGGTCGAGGACGTATAGCGACAGAGCCCTGAACGGAGCCACGGGCAGCGGCGACCTGTCCCCTGGCCCACGCCGGGCCGGAATCGTTACCGTCCCGCGGCGGCCGCCTCGGCAGGTCCAGACCCGGCCTCGGAGAGCTGGGGGCCTCCTCCCCCGCTGCCGCCATCTTGACGCTAGAGGGTTCCCGTAGCAACAAGCAAATCCCTCTCCCATTGGTCTTTGGCCGCGAGGGGGCATGGCCTCGGGGGCCAGCCCCTGGACCATCACAATATCTGGAGCAGAGTTACCTGGGCCCGGAGCCAGAGGGCGCAGTTGCGCCTGTGCAAAGCCGCGCGTTTCCGCTGCTTGGGTCCCTTCCGCCTAGAAGACCGCCCCGCCAACGGCCTCGGGCCCCGCACCGGAAGCGGAAATGGTTGGAGCTCTAGCCCCGCCCCCGCGGCCATCTTGGAGGCCCTGGAGGCGGTGCCGCGGAGGACGGAGCGGAAGTTCCCGCTGCAGCTTCCCGGAGACGGAGTGAAGCGCCGGCGGCTGCCCCTGCCCGCCGTCTTCCTTCCTGCGGCCGTGAGGGAGACCGCGGTTCGGCCGCAGCGGCGCTGCAAGGTACGAGGGGCGGGGGCGGTGCGGATTGCGTGGCGCGGGAACGGCCGGGAGGCGCCGCCTCCGCCTCTTTCCGGGCTGTCAAGGCCGCGGGCGGGCGGGGCCGAGCCGAGGGCAGGGCCCGGGGCCGCCGGCAGAACACCAGGACCAGGTAGGCGGCCCTCGAGGAGCCGGGACAGGGGCCTCGAGAGTACAGGCTGGGCCCCGGGACCGGGCAGGGACCGTGAGAGGGCTGCGGTCCTGCTCTCCCTGGCCACTTCTTACCCTCTTCTGTGCCCCTGCCGCCCTGCAGGGCATCTGGGAAAAGTGGTCACTTGCCGTCCCCACAGCTCTGAGAGAGTCGGGATGGGTTTGCCCGGGGATGCTCTCTTGCCTTCCCATCTCTGTGCTCCTTATTAGGGCTTTTCTGTAGGATTTAGCATTAAGCCTTTGAATGAAGATACTGAACGGGGTGAAGGGGAGCTAGTTAAATTCCTCAACTTTATATTTTGGTAGTATTCTAAATACAGGCAATACAAACATAAGCTCTCCTGGTTGATGCTTGTACTGGTCAGTGGTTCTGCTGGTGAAGTTACATTTGCTTCCTTGCCAGCTATCTTACAGCCCACAGGGCTGCGTTCAGCCTGAGAGCTTTCATTGTGTTTTTCTTCCTTTTCTCTTTAGAGACTGGCTATTAGTCCTGGAAGTGCTTTATTCTTAGTTGGGTTGGCGTGTCACTTCATGGTAAGATGGAATTCTCTCCATAAGTGAATAGAAGGTTCTCAGTAACAGACTCAGATGGTCACCCGGTTCCTGATGTGTGCCGGAGGCGACCTCAGTCAAGGTATGGCGTAAGGGTCAGGTGGAGACCTAAGATGGTCAGGCCCAGAGGAGGAGCCCAGGTTGGAATGTGGCCTTGGCAAGAAGGACAAGATAGGGTCTAGAAGGGCATTTCAGGGGAGAGAACAGCACCAGAAGCCTGGGGCCTGATGCACAAGGCTCAGGGGCTTTCCTGGCCCAGGAGGAATTAGTGGTGGAGGTGGAGGGAAAGGTAGCAGGAGCCACACTGTTGATGGCCCTACAAGCCTGGCTGAGGACTTTACCCTTTCCGGGCAACACTTCCTGTGTTAGAAGTGAGGACCACAGAAACCGATGTATGCACCGGGCTCTAGAACAAGGCCCATGTGGAGTCGTGTGCAGTTTCTGGCACGGTCTCTGTTTAGAGTGCTTTTATCTTGCTCTTTATTTTATTTTCTTTGTGACTGGGCATAAAGTGATTATACTCAACAGAAAATTGGCTGGCTGCATGCTGTGTAAAAGGCACTTTCAGGTGGTAAGGCTCCCCTCAAGGAGCTTGCATTCTGGTAGGGGGAAATTGAGAGTAAACCAGAAAGGTATCTGTTATACAAATAAAAACAGGGTGATATGACATAATGGACTGCTGGTCAGTTTGGGCAGTAATGGAGAGGTTGGCCTTTAAACTAAGCCTCAGAGCGAAGGTGATTGCAGAAAAAGCAGCTGGTATGAGGGCTTGCCCTCTCTCTGGGAATGTGTCTGATGTGTTTAAGGGGCTGGGACTGGGGCTGGCACACTCCCTCTGTCCTAGGCACTGAGGGCTTACAGAGGGCTGGCCATTGACTCCTTAGGAGAACCCTTTGGAGGAGAAAGTGAGTAACAGTGACGTTGTCCCATTTCAGAGATCAGAACATGAGGTATTTTTACATAGCTTGTCCAGGTTGTGCAGCTAGAAAGTGACAGACCTGAGTTTAGAAGCAGGCAGTTTGCGTCCAAAGTTCACATTCTGAATCATGCAATGTCTCCCCTGTTATTGTTGGCAGAGTTGAATCAAGATGGATAGCCATATTTTAATGTATATGTTAATGCTTATCAGATAATGAGAATGGACAAATGCATCTTTTTTTTTTTTAGACAAATGCATTTTTGTAGGTTTTCTGTACATTCAGTGGAAGAGTGAGAAATTCTAAGCAATTAGCTCTGCTTAGGGAACATACTTTTCTAGGGATAGCCAGGTGTTTTTTTTCCCTAATATGACTTATCACCTCAATTCAAGTTAAAGTGAACACTGGTCAGAATGCATGAGGGAAGAACATGACTGAGGTAGCCTTCTGCTGGTCTGGCTTTGGCCTAAGTAGGCTGGCTATTCAAGGTAATGAGTTCTACTTATATACAGAATTCTCCCCAGTCAGATGTTTGGTTGCATCTCCTCAAAAGTAGATGGGAATGGGCAGCGCCTTTGGCTCAGTGGGTAGGATGCTGGTCCCATATACCGAGGGTGGCGGGTTCAAACCTGGCCCTGGCCCAACTGCAACACAAAAATAGCTGGACATATGGCAGGCGCCTGTAGTCCCAGCTACTCGGGAGGCTGGGGCAAGAGAATCACCTAAGCCCAAAGAGTTGGAGGTTGCTATGAGCTGTGACACCATGGCACTTTAATAAGTGAGACTCCGTCTCAAAAAAAAAAAAAAAAAGTAGATGGGAAGGACAGGGGGGCTTCAGTTTGGCTGCTCAGTTAAATTTGCATTTTTGGTATCCACAGCTCCGTGAGACCAAAGCGCATTTCTCTGTTTCCTCCTTGAGAGGTTCTGCCGACACCTTAACAGATCCAGGAGATGGTGTCATGGAATCACATTCATACTCGCACTGTGGACTTGATGTGGCCCAGTAAACATCAGATAACTATTTTTGTTTTATTTTTACTTTTTTGGAGAAAGAGTCTGTCTCTCAGCTAGAGTACCGTGGCATCATCATAGCTCACTGCAAGCTCCAACTCCTGGTCCCAGGCAGTATTGCTTCAGCCTCTCAGGTAGCTGGGAATACAGGTTCTACCCTGCCTGGCTAATTGTAAACATTTTTGTAGAGATGGGTTCCTGTTGTGTTACCCAGGCTGGTCAGGGACTCCTGGGTTCAAGTGGTCCTTCCACCTTGGCCTCCCAAAGCCCTGTAGTTACAGGTGTGAGCCACCCCACTTGGCCAGTGACTTTAATACTTAGATTGTAATTGGGAAGCTTATCTTCTTGAGATCCAGGATCATAGCATGTAGCCTGCTGACTTCTGTTTCAGAAGAAGGACTTTCTCAGTGCCCACAGTAAGGATGTGATTAGGAGGTTAGTCTCTGGCAGGTGAGGGTTTCCATTCCAGCCCCCACTGCAAACTGTCTGATCAGCTAGGTTAGCCTTTGTGAGCCTCAGTTTTCTCATCAGTAAACAACCTTAGGGGTTATCGTAGAATGATGTTTGTGCCTTTGTGTCTGGTGTTTAATAGAGCCTCGTTTTATAGATGAGGAAACTGAGGCTGGCTGTGTGGTCAGAGGGTTTGGTGAAGATCTCACAGCCACTCAGCACAGGTGAGACTTAAACCAAACTTAAAACTGGAGTGTTGATTCTCTTTACTTGCCGTGGGAGCAGATGCAGTTTGGGAAGGTGCCACTTGCATTGCAGGTGATGGTGAGCTTTGCCCCTGTCATTTTCCCTAGCTTAGGGCCCTCAAGTATCTTATATTCAGAGTAGGAGTGATAGCTAGGAAGCCTTGGTTCCTCAGTGTTGCTTTCCTGAAGAATGGCCAGTCCTCTGAATCCATCTCGTGTCAGGATAGGGTGGCAGAGTGCTCGGGTGAGGAGCTGATGTCAGGCCAGGCTCTGGGTGTGCCCAGGAGCAGAGCTGCCCGTAGATAACGTGGCTTTGACTTTTGGGGAATAGTTCCTCCTTTGTGAAAAAGGGTAATTATGTCCCATCACTTGGTTAGCGGGAATTAAGTGGGCTAATGTATGGGACCTCTGGTACCTGGGTTCTCAGGTGAATTCCTTGTGGGTTCACAACAGGATGTTGAAATAGGAGCACATATGATTACCTCCAGTTGTCAGATAAGAAACTGGGACACAGATAGATGGACTCTGGAGAGTTATAGATGACACGTTCCTGTTTGTGGCCCCTTGCTGTTCCTGCCAGACCAGAGACCCAGGACAGGGCTCAGAGAAGAGGGTGCTTGGGGGTCCCCAAGGGATCCACAGAGGACAGGGTACCTGGAGGGAGGGTATGTAGCACTGTGCTGGGCCCGCCACGGGACCAGGTGGCAGCAAGGGCAGCTCCTATGGCTGGTGGGGTGGGTACTGCCACCCATGTGGGAGTGAGGTACTGGCAGTGGGAAGGATGGGTCATCAGGTGCTGCCTGGTGTGGTCACCTCATGCTGTCCCTTCCCTCTGCCAAGGCCTGTGTGCTTGGGTGTGTCTTTTTCTTGAATTCATGGTAAAAACACACAAATAGTGTGGATGAAATAATGAATATTGAAAACCTACTTGGCAGTATTAGTGAAAATAGGATTAAGATTTTACATCCTTGAATGCTTTTATTTAAAAATACTTTGTGTTTTTTTCATAGTTACAGAATGTCCGAAGGGGACAGTGTTGGAGATTCCGTCCATGGAAAACCCTCAGTGGTATACAGATTTTTCACAAGGCTTGGACAGGTTGGTGGATTTTGTTTGTAGAAGATGAGTGTAAATATTTGAAAAAGAAATTGTTGACTCCTGACACATTTGCCCGAAGGGTGTATTTGCTGATGCTCCTGGCAGAGGCTGAGCAACATCTCCACTTACCGTAGGCTGCGCTCTGGGAAGATGCCTCTTGCCTGAGCACAGGGTGCTTCCTGTCAAGAAGAGTTTAGGTTTTGGAGGCTCCTGGTGGTACAGACACAGCAGCGGCTGCTGCCCTGGACTTGCTGTCCTCTTCGTGGACACTCGAGTACACATGTGCTGGGAGACTTCACCTGTCCCACCTGCAGACGGCTGCTGGACGAGGCTCCCTGGGTGTGAGCCTTTGATATTGGTGGGTGGTGTGGGTCACCAGACCTGTAGGCTGTGGCAGAATAATGGGGCCTGGACTATGTTCAAACACTGTGTGCTGAGCTGCGTTTTGGAAGAAGTGTGACTCGGTGAACAACTGCAGGGCCTGATGTTTCAGCATGGTTAAAAATTTATGGATTTTTTAATTAGAAAATAGCATATGGAAAACTATTGATGATTATTAAAGTTGAGCAATGAGTATATTTAGGCTCATATATTCTGTGAATGTTTAGGAGCTGGGCATGGTGGCTCATGCCTGTAATCCTAGTACCCTGGGAAACCGGGGCTGGTGGATTGTCTGAGCTCATGGGTTTGAGACCAGCCTGAGTCAGAGTAAGACCCTGTCTCTAAAAATAGCAGGGCCTCAGCCGCTGTAGCTCAGTGTTAGGGCACTAGTCACATGCACCAGGGCTGGCGGGTTCAATGGCTAGCTAAACAATGACAACAATAGAAAAAAAAATAGCCAGGCATTGTGGTGAGTGCCTGTAGTCCCAGCTACTTGGGAGGCTGAGGCAAGAGAATCGCTTAAGCCCAAGAGTTTGAGGTTGCTGTGAGCTGTGATGCCATGGACTCTATCCAGGGCGACACAGTGAGTCTATGTCTCAAAAAAAAATTTTTTTTTAAAATTAAAACTTAAAATTAAAAGCATATGTATGTACACATTAAAAAACTATATATACAGTTCAGGATTCTTTAGTGAGCTCCACAGCTGCCCTAGTGTAGACATGTATAAGTTGCAGGCCCATGGGGCCAGGCGTGTTATGCTGTAAGGGGGCGTTGAGATGAGCACTCCTCTCTTTGTGGTGAGGTTAGGTCTCCTCCCTATGATGATCCCTTTGGGCCATCACAGGCACTCCAATGAGAGATTGTTTTGTGGTATTTTTGCTTAAAAGATGAACCTGCTTGGGTGGTGCCTGTGGCTCAGTGAGTAGGGCACTGGCCCCATATACCAAGGGTGGTAGGTTCAAACCCGGCCCTGGCCAAACTGCAACAATAACAACAACAACAAAAATAGCGGGGTGTTGTGGCAGGCGCCTGTAGTCCCAGCTACTTCGGATGCTGAGGCAGGAGAATCATCTAAGCCCAGGAGCTGGAGGTTGCTGTGAGCTGTGATGCCACAGCACTGTACTGAGGGTGAGACTCTGCCTCTTAAAAAAAAAAAGATGAATCTGCTTTAGGAATTATTCGAATAATTTTTGGATTAATTGTAGTCATCCTTTTGTGCCAGTACACATAGGATCTACAATGTCTTGTTATTCTCACCTCCTTCCCCTCCCCTCCCCTCCCCTCCTCTGCCCTCCCCTCCCCTCCTTTCCTCCCCTCCTTCCACTCTCCTTCCCCATCCTCCTCCTCCCTCCCCCACTTCTCTCCCTCCCTTTCTTCCATTCTCCCGCCTCCTTCCCTCTTCTCCCCTTCTCCCCTCCTCTCCTCTTCTTCCCTCCTCTCTTCCCCTTCTCTCCTATCTTCTTCACTCTTGACACGGATTTGCTCTGTCACCTGGTGCAGTGGAGTGATCACAGCTCATGGCAGTCCCTATAGCTTCGATGTCCTGGGGTTAAGCGATCCTTCTATGTCAGTCTCCTAATGTGTTGGGCCCACAGCCTGAGCCATAGTCCCCAGCCTCTTGCTATTTTAATTGCTCTTTAAAATTGAAAGGCGACTATGGCACAAAGCACACTTTGTGGTTGCAGCTGGTGCAGGACCCTCTTCATGCTTCTGAACTCTTATCTTTCTAGATTTATCAGTCCTGGCTAGACAAGTCTACACCATACACAGCCGTGCGATGGGTGGTGACCCTGGGCCTGAGCTTTGTCTACATGATCAGAGTTTACCTGTTGCAGGTATGTTTGGACAGAAGTGATGGGCTTGGCTCAATTTGCATTCTCTGCATGTGGTGTGGATTGAGATGTGGTTGATCCAATTTATTGTGAAGGAAGTAGGCTCTAATAATTGTTTATTAGTTAAGCACCAAATATAAGAAAAATCCAGTGCCTTTTAAAGGAGGATTGTTTACAGTTTACAGTTGTTTACAGAGTCTGTCACATTCTCTAGCTGGGTTCCTACTGTGTCCAGGACTGTCTTGACCCCCATCAGGCTCCTCTGGTACCTCTGACCTGCCTGGGGATGAGGTGAAGCTGTTGCAGTTACCTCCTTCATTCAGTGAAGAGCTTCAGACTTTGGTGTCATGAGTGATTTTTGATGTCCAAAAGAGTTTATTTAGCTTATTTGAGTTATGCCCTTCACGAGCTTGACAAGGAGGCACAGGCTGAAACACTGAGTCGGGGGTGGGGGGAGCAGTTCCCGGGGATCCCAGGTATCTGCACAGACCCCAGCTCTGGCAGCGTCTTCAGACATCACTTTTGGACATTGTTTACTCTCTAGTGAACACATGGTTCCTGGCAGTTAACCAACGAGATGGGAAGTCTTTATGGCTGTTCAGAGGAGGTGACTTAATGTTTTATATGTCCAGTGGAGGGCAGGTTAAAAGGCTTGCTCAGAGAATTTTCTCCCCTGGGGCTGTGAAAGATGTCTCCTCATTTAAAGCACCTCCCTTCCTAATGTCTTCCAAAACACAGGACCAGTGGTCCAGGGAGTGGCATGTTTGTTTATTTATTGGACTTGACAGTGTGTCCTGTACTACATGAAATTCTCATTTAAATGTAGACACTGTTCCTTGTTATTTATGGATTTCTTCCTGTGAGTAACCCCAGTACTGATGTGGTGTGAGGGATGTGGGGCCTTCTCTAATTTACTGTCACAGGACTTGTAAGGATATTTAAAACTAACACTGAATTTGCTGTGAATGCAATTGATCTTAGGTTTTTGTTTTTTTTTAATTGGAATTCCTCTTTAATGGAAAGAATGACCTAGAAACCTTGAATTAGGGATTCAGGCAAGAGAGGGGGGATTACAACACACATGTGGTGGTTTTACTATGTTCTAAACTAAATTTATGCCTAATTTGGTATCCCCTTAGGCTTGGCCTTACCATGTGAAAAATATATAAACGTTGATCTTTCATTTCTAGTTTTTAGTTTGTCTGACTTGAAAATATTTTAGGCAAAAGGTTTCATCTTGTTTGTATAGCAAAGTTTAGGCTTTTAATATCGATAATGAAGTTCTTATTTCTAATGGCATAAACAGATGCTCGGGCCTGTGTGTTTTGAGAAAAGCCTCCTTTTCTATTTTGCTCTGGTTGGGAGCTTGTGGCTTCAGGTATTACATGCATGTAACTGGACCCACAAAGACAGCTTGCTCTTCTGGCTCTGGGCTGTCCACTTCAGTGTCACACCCAGAACGTAATTTAAGGCAAGCTGTCACTGTGGAAGTTACTATAGTTCTTATCACTCTGGTTACAGTCTTCTTGCTATGAGTAAGTCATGGTTGCTTTTAAGATGAATTAAAGTCGAGAGTTAATGGGAGTGTTGAGTTGGTTCAAGTTGGCAGTGGTTAAAGCTTGTCACTAACTCTGTGTCTCCTTCTCTTCTAGGGTTGGTACATTGTGACCTACGCCTTGGGAATCTACCATCTAAATCTTTTCATAGCTTTTCTTTCTCCCAAAGTGGATCCTTCCCTAATGGAAGACTCAGGTAGAGTCGAGTCTGCCAGCTGTGCCATGTGCACGGACTACTCCTTGTTCTCTGAAAACACGTTTCAGCATACTCCTAACAGGAGTGGCTGAGACACAACTGTTTATAGAAGGACAACTGACACCCTTTTAACAGGCACAAAGTGGCATTCAGTCTGCTGCCCCCATTTTGCAAATGGGGAAACTGAGGCACTAGAGGGTTGTGTAGCTTGTCCAAGGCCACGTGGCAGAGTGCACAGCAGCAGGAACCTGAGCCTAGACAGTCTAACTCCAGAGCCTGCCCTTACGGTTTGTGTTGTCCTGAATGGACAGCCTGACTTGGAGTCACCTGGGATGCTCCAGTTAGGAGTCTCTCTCACATAACCAGGTTTCCATAGGCATCTCACTGTGACTTAGACCACTGGGTCCCTAACTTCTGCTGGCCAGCCAGGCTGGGTGGTCTCTGATTCCTGAGCATGATGAACTGGAATGTTCTTGGCGGGTGTGTGTCACCCCCATGAGGCTCAGCCTGCTTCCAAGCCAGACCCTGCCAGGTGGGCCAAGTGCATACCTGCCTGGCCAGCCCTGCCGGGGCGGTGGGGGGGGGGAGGGGGCAGTCCAGGCACATCTGTTGCCACTGCTGGAAAGATCCAGATGCAGCTCCCTACCTGGCAGCCCTCTTTGTTATGGGAGAAACACCCTTTCTGGGTATGGCTGTTTCAAATTGTAGCACAAGCCACCAGAGGCCTGTGGCTTCTCTGTGTGGAATGTTTACTAGAAATGTTAAAGGAGTCACTGCCCTTTTCATTCCATGTTGCTATTAGGGGAGACTAGAAAGTCACACAGACCCAGGTGCAGGCCTTGGTTGCTCCATCTATAAGGGGTGGGGTAGACAAGAGCAGGCCTGGGGGTAGCAGCTGGCAGTGGGCAGAGGCTGAGAGCCATGGCCCACGTCTCCAGTAGGCACACACAGCCTTGCTGCCCTCCGCGCTTTTTGTTGAGAACATGAACCTGTCCTGCTCTTTGTGAGTCTTTGTGTGGCACTGGTGGCATGTCCCCACACAATCTGCAGCCAAGCACTTGCTACAGACTCAGTATGTGTGGACCTTTTTTTTTTTTTAACTGTAGTAGAATCTTGGAATGAATTGATTTATAAGTCATTGTAGACCCCCATGTTATCTTTGGTTAAATGTTATAAATCTGTATTTCCATACATAAGGGTTATTGGTTCAAAAGCTCTTAGGGAATAGGAAAAATGTGATAGAAATAAGATAAAAGACATATTCCCTCTCATTGTCATTCTCCTTTTCAGATGATGGTCCATCATTACCAACCAAACAGAACGAGGAATTTCGCCCCTTTATTCGAAGGCTTCCAGAGTTTAAATTTTGGTGAGCTAATTCTTAAAGGTATTTGAGTATAGCTATTAAGACTGTTAGAATACACTGGATTTTGTTCTAATGGGACATTTCAGCTTCTTAAAGAAATGAGGGTTGTGTTGTGCTTTGTGACAATCAATCACCCAAATGTGCCTGCTGGCCTTGGCGCGGGGTGGGTGAGTCATGGGCCTCCCTGAGGAGATACTCCCTGCCTTTTCCTTTCTCCTGTTTTTAAGTTAGCACCTGTGCTCTGGAGGCTGCAGGAAAGCAGCTGGTTCTGAGACACAGGGTACTGGTGCTTGCAAGACTCAGGCCTGTCCTGCCAGCTGCTGTCCTTTCTGGACCTTGTGGCCTTCCATGGCCAGCAGAGGTGACTGGCTTTTTCCCTCACTAGCTCTTAAGAGGGTCCTGAGCAGAAGTGCCATTGTCCATTCAGGTGCAGGGCTGGGCCTGCTACAAGGAGTAGCTTCTCTAGAGCCCTGGCAGTGAGATGATGGTGTGTGGGCTGGGTGCACATGGTGCAATTCTGTCGGAGGGACAGAAATTTTCTGTGACCACATCTGTTTGTTCTGTCTTGTGTCCCCATGCAAGGGACACAGGAGGAGCCAGAATCTTTGTAGGATGAGGACATTGAACAAACAGGCTGAGCCCTAGTGCATGTGGGGATGGGCAGGCCTTAGCCAATCCCTGGGCTGAGTGTGAGATATTGGAGCAGGCAGTGGGTTGGGGGAGCGTGGGCTTGGCTTTGTAAGAATGAGTGTGCTGGGGACTGCGTGCTAACTGGGAGAGAGCAATGGCTGGCCGTATTTGGCCTGCTTCAGCTTTTCAGATGGGAGACACAGGTCCTGGGCTCAGCCTCCTGTTGGCAGGTCTGCTATTTTCTTAGTTTTCAAGCGACTAAAGGAGGATGTGTCTGTGCCTAAACACGGCACATTTATCAACTACACACCCCTGTCCCCACAGACTCTCCAGTTGTGGGGGAAGGGAGGCCTGAGGTGGCTGGCAGGTGCTGGTGCTGGCTGTGGATGGTGGCGCTAACCTTCTCTCCTCACTTGCAGGCATGCGGCTACCAAGGGCATCCTGGTGGCTATGATCTGCACCTTCTTTGATGCGTTCAATGTCCCGGTGTTCTGGCCAATTCTTGTGATGTACTTCATCATGCTCTTCTGTATCACAATGAAGAGGCAGATAAAGGTAACAGCTGGGGCACCATGTGCACCCCTGCCGGGCCCCTAAGCAACACTGGGTGGCTGTGTACACACCAGCCTTGTGGGTGGTGGCAGCCTGCATAGCGTGGACGTAGGGCTGTTGTGGGTGATGCTGCAGTGTTCTGTGTTCCCCCAGTCAGTGGACGCCAATGTGTAAGTCCAGTTGTTGCTGTGAACACGTAGGAAAGTCCCTTTGTGCTGGACAGTTGGGGCACAGGGCCCTGCCTGGGAGGTGGTGCTGTGCCAAATTCACCAGACTACAGCCTCCACCTCACGCCCTGGGGGTGTCATCACACAGGGCCCTGGGCTGCCTGACACCCCTCGGCTCTTCCTCCATGGGCTGGGGATCAGTCAGTCCAAAGCAGCAGGGTCTCAGTGGCCCTCAGGCCAGATCAGTGGGCAGTGGGAGATTTGCTGTGTAGAGAGGGCGGGATGGAAGCACACGTGGGAGTCCTGATTTCATTTGTCTGATACGTTGGAGATGTGGGGGAAAGGTGATTGATGAGGAAGCTTTTTGAAGTGACTGCAGTCTGTGTGTGTTTGTTTCCCCAGCACATGATTAAGTACCGGTACATACCGTTCACACACGGGAAGAGGAAGTACAGAGGGAAGGAGGACGTGGGCAAGGCCTTTGCTAGTTAGAGCTGGACTGAACCTGTCACACATTGGAAGAACGGTTTTGAGCCATTGTAACAATGCCTTTTTTCTTCACATAAAGTAGTTGATTACGAGGGCGTCGGATTTTCTTTTTAAAAAGGAGCTTCAATTATTTGTAACTGAAATATCAGGTTCTTGAAGAAACTGGCATTTAAACCAAATCGCATTGATTCCTTTTTGGTGATGCTATTTCTATCGATGGAATTCTAGTAGACCAGCCGCAGGCGTGGGAGGCCAGGCGGGTGGCAGCTTGCTGGAGCACAGGGGGCAGGTGGCCGTCCCCACTGTGGTGCCAGGTGGGTGGACAGGAGGCCCACCAAGGAGGAGCACTACAGCCACTCCACTGGACCAGAGGGATGATGCCAGCCTGATTCCTGCGTGTTTGGAAGGACTTAGCATTTTAGAGGTGGTTTCTAAGTAACTCTTAAGTTCTAATGTCAGTTTCCTAATTTCATCTCACTGGAGATGTTCAGAGTTGGCCTCTATCTTAATGACTCAAAACTTTGTTCTTAACTACCGTGATTGCTTTTGAGGGCCTGGAATTATAAATATATATTTTAATTGTTTGAGATTATTTTGACACATTTCTTTGATATGTAAAGTTTGTTTTGATTAATTTAAATTTGTCATCATGCAGTGGCCCCTTTAAGGAAACAGCAAAACTGGCTGAGCAGACTGGCTTTGTTGGTTTTAACACTCAGCTTTCACTTTCTACAGGGAAATAGAACCTAGCTGCATGGCAACTTTTTTGATGTGATAAAAAAAAAAAAAAAACACTCCAGCATTTTACTAAGTGATTTTTACATTCTACTTTATTAAAGACAGTGTCCCCTTTCTTGTGTGGTCTTTATCTAAAACACTACAGTCACTGCACACAAGAAAGTCCAGCTTCCTTCTGGTCTCCCTAAAACGTGAACCTCTTGTGCCAACAGCAAGATTATAGCTTTCGTCACAGGCATAGAGCTGCTGAAATGCAGATCTCAGTGAACCTCAGAAATGAAGTCTGTGAATCTCAGACTGTCCAGACGCTCCTCACTCTGGGTGATGTTTCCTATCCATCCTGTAATTTCAGACACTGAATTTTTATTGTCTGGATAATCTTTGCCAGTGTTTGCATATCTCAAGTTGAGCTCCTCTCACGAGGCTATTACACCCTTTTGTATGTTGGCACCATCTTATTCAATGATGATACAAATTGGTACTTCTGTTAACCATGTTGAAGCACTTGGGATCTTCAAACTCTAGACTTTTTTATTTTTCCTAGTAAACACTCAGGCCTTAAGATGTGGCAGGAAACACAGGCTTGGCAAGAGTATAGTATGAAGGAACTGGGTACTCAGCTTTGTGCCCTCCCTCAGATTTTGCTGCCTACAGCCCTTCCTGACTCTGGCTATCTGGCAACATGGAGCCATCTGTTCCCCAGTCCACCACTGAGCTGGTGAGCTGGTGTGGTGGGCTGTGCCTCAGCCCTGCCTGTGTCCTGACAAGGACGTCATGTATTCACCTCAGCCCTGATGGGCAGTTTTTATACCATGTTTTAGGAATTTTTGTTTAATCTTATTAACATTTCTGTGGAATCAGTTTTTTCTTTTTTTTTTTGAGACAGTCTCAAGCTGTTGGCATGGGTAGAGTAGTGTCATAGCTCCCAGCAACCTCCAACTCTTGGGTTCAAGCCATCTTGCCTCAGTTTTTTCTGTTTTGTAGTAGAGACGGGGGCCTTACTTTCTCAGGCTGGTCTCAAACTCATGAGCTCAAGCAATCCACCCACCTTGGCCTCCCAGAGTGCTGGGATTATAGGTGTGAGCCACCACACCCAGCCTGGAATCAGTTTTTCAAAGATGCCTACAGCAAAGTTCTATCTCTGGCACAATTAGTTTTAGAAAACCTGGAAATAACAGAGGCAGGAAGTGGCCTGGGGCAGAGCTGTGTGGGGTGGACATAGCAGGGACCTTGTGTTTGCTTGGCCTACCTGCCAGCCTTCCCTTGAGCACTCAGCATCTGAGTGTTATGGGTCGGGTGTTAACATAAAAACCACTCAAGCTGGCTCTGCCCTCATGAGGAAGGGATTTCTGCATGTGTGTTAGGTCTCAAGTGGAAGCAGACTTGACGTGCACTAAAAGGTGCGTGCCAAAAATGTCACACAAAAGACAGTGACCCTTGGCTTGTTTCTGTCCATGGCCACGTGGTCTTGACATTAAGTCCTGGGGGACAGCTCTGCCCTGGTGTTCTGCAGGGCCTCCCTGGATGGGTGGAGTGCAGCCTGTCCACTGTGCTGACTGAGGTGAATGTGTCCCCTTATTCAGCTGCTCCTCAGTGCAGCTGCCAGTCGCCTTCTCACACCTCAAATGAATAAAGTTTCCTTCTGGCCTACTTCTGAGAGAAGTCTCAACTGTATGGTGTGGGGAAGGGAAGGGAAGCTAAAACCTTGTTTAGTAAGTGAAATTCCTGAGAGTGACTCAGTGGAACCACAGGGAGTGGGGAATGCTGCTCAGCCCTAGGAGTAGCCTGCCTGCTGTAGCCACAGCATAGGGCAGCAGGTCTCCCAGGCAGGATCAGCTTTCTGTCCTCTACTAGGTGGGTATCGGAGTATCTCATGTGACAAAAAACACAATGTTGAGAATTCTATAATTTCTGTACCAGTAAAGTTAATTTTTCCATATTCCAAGACTCCAGGGCTCCTCCATCCACTTGGGCCCACCTGGGTGCTGGTCAGCGGTAGTGCCGCAGGTAGACGAGCTTCTGTGGGGGGAACTTCTCCCTGCAGAGGGGACATTCCGTCTGTGGAAGGGAGGGGAATTATGGTGGCAGTGGCCACTAGGGCTGCCTTCCCCAGCATCTTGTGCCTTATTTTCTATAGTCACAACATGGAATAAAAAAATGTCCTACTACTTTCCTAAACTTAAGACCAAGAAAAAGCCCTTTGCTAAGAAGCGCCTGAGTCCCATTGGGTCTTGCCCATGCCACAGAGATAGCCCCACACTGGGACTACTCCCCCACCCCCAGTGCCTGTGAACCTTGCACACTTTAGATGGGCCCTCCTGGTATTCAGCCTTGCCATGTTTGTGCCTAGTACTCCTCGGCAGGCAGTGAGGGGGGCGAGCAAGTGTGTCAGAGTAGGAGCTCCAGAGCTGAGGGCCCTAGGCTCTGTCAGAGCCACCAGGTAGTGAGTACTGGACTGTCCCTTCTAGGTGTTGCCCACAGATGAGCTGCTCTGAGGGACAAACACCTACCTCATGTGCAGAGAGGCAAACATGAACTCTGCACACTCCATCAGTAAATGGCATAGTGACATCACTAGGGAATGAATGCATGTCCTGTCTGTAAGCCCTGCACAACCCAAAGCAAACTCTTCCTGTTGGCACCCAGGCATTTCTCCCTGGGCCCACTGCTAAGGGGAGGCAGTGTGTGTGTTGTCACCAGTTACCTGTCCTACATGAGGCTGACTGGCGTTGTGTAATGCGCCAAGGATTCCAAGCGTGGTGTGAACTCCAGGGGGCAGGACATGCTGGGGCTGGCGGGCCAGACTTGGCTAGGGTCTGTGTACCTACCAACAGCTGCTCCAGCAAAGCCTCAATGTGTGAATTTCGTGCTTCAACCCCAAAGATGGACCATATCTGACTTACCTGGGGATTTTTACAAAGGTGCCTAGCCCACCCCGGATTGACAGCCAGGTGGGGCAACCTGGTCTAGGTGCCCACCTTGGAGGTGCACCAGGCAGTGATGCACTCCCAGCAGAAGAGGTGGCCGCAGGGCGTGGCTGTTGGGTGTCTGCGTCCCTCCAGGCACAGCGTGCACAGGGGGCTCCTGGGAGCTATTCTCTCATCCAAGGAGTTCCTGGGGAGGGGGAGAGAATCATGGGGAGAGTGCCCTGCATGTTCCTTGGGGTGTGCTGGGGGCAGCCTCAGCCCAGGTGCGCCCTCACGCACCTGCGGTGGGACAGGCTGCGGTGCAGCCTCCACTCCTTCCTGGCTCGCTGCCTCTGCCTGAAGCCGTACAGCTGTAGCCCTGCAGAGAGTGCCAGGTGCACCAGAGACACCAGCCCCAGCAGCCTGTAGCTGGCACGTGCCCTCAGGTCCTCTCCAGGCAGGTGGCGGACACGGAGCTGTCAAGGCAGATGGGCCCACACCCAGTCCTTGAAGGGACTTGGCTCAGTCACGTCATGCAGAGAGCTGGCATAACGCACTGAGCACGTGGGCCACCCCCTCCCCCAGCTGCAGGGCAGGTGCCCGGGTCTGAGTGTCTGCTGGGCAGCTGAGGGAGGGAGGGGCCTTAGCTAGAGGTGGACTTGGGGTTGCCAGCACTGTCAAGGTTTGAGTCTCAAGGCTGGACAGGCCAGGGAAAAGGGAAGATTTTGGGTTCTCTAGAGACTCTCTCAAGAGAGAAACAGGGCAGCAGGGAGCCTAAGAAGGCAGGGCATCGGGCAGGAGACAACTGCAGGTGCAGACACTGCCCAACAGCTACTGCTGCAGGGACAAGAGCCTCCAATTTTGCAAGGCCCATGGCCCTTAGGGAAACTGTCCTACTGTCTCCTGCAGCTGTTGACACATGTAGCTTCTGGCCACATGACTGAAAGTTGTCCGCTTCTAACTCCTCACATCCCTTCTCATTGGCCAGGAAACTGACACAGGTCAGCTAGACCTGCAATGGCTGGGGACCTCCCTAGGTTGGGGCCTCTGTCGCAGCAGCTCAGCAAACACCTTGACGATGCTGAGTGACAAGGGAGGCAATGGGTGGGGTCCAGGTGGCACTGGGATGCAGGAAGGGGTCTTGGGAGGCTACACAGCAGGGCAACACAGCAGCACGGAATGTGATGGAGGACGTGGGGGGTGGGGCGGGGCAAGAGCTTCAGCTGCCAGCCAGGAAAGCCTGCGAGAATGCTGGGGTTGACAAGGCCCATCTGGCCACTAAAAGGGTCGCTGTTGGAATAATGGCTCAAGACCCTGCCCTTTCCTCCGGGTAGCTGGACGGTGGTAGGCAGGGGCCCAGGAGCCAGGGGTTGAGGTGGTGGGGGCAAGGGCTGGGACCTGCCAGAGCCTGTGCTCCCCGGAGTGGCGGTCACAGGGCCATACTCAGGGATCTGCCTTGAGATGTGACCAGTGACCCCTCAGTCAGTGGAGAGCCCAGCATAGGGCCTATCACCAGTGGCTGTGCCCGAACCCCAAGGCCACCCCACAGATGCTGGCTGCAGGAAGAAAGACTCTATACTTGGGGTCTGTGGAAACTGGACTTGGGTCTTTCAGCTAAATATAACCAAACAAACCCACTTCTTTTCAAGTAGAGGATTTGGTTGGAGCCTTAACACAAACACTAGAATTGTGACATGTCAGCCAGCACAGGTCCCAGAGCCAGCTCTGCAGATGCACCCATATCAGGCCATGGTGGCTAGAGGTGGTTGTGTCCTCAGCACTGCTACTTACGTAAGTGATTCCAGTGAGCCTCTTGGCCAGGTGGTAGAAGATGCCATGGATATAAAACCATGCAACGTGTAGCCGCTGGAGACAGGCCAGGCCCTGTCTGAAGACGAGGGCGGCCCGCAGGAGTGTCCTCCTCTGCTGCTCCGTCAGGGTGGCAGTGTGGCGCCGCACCCAGCGCTGTACCCCAGATCGGCCTCGCCCTCCGGGCACCAGGGTCCCGTGTGACAGCCGCCTTCCATCAGGCTCAGCCTGCAGCTCCTGCTCCAGGGGAAGCAGGGCCTTGTCTAGCAGATAGGGCAGGATGGCATGCAGCGCAACCAGCACGCAGCGGCGAAGCAGTGAGGGCACCTGCCTCTGGGAGGGGTCCACCTGCACAATGCTGACGTATTCCTCTCCGAGGGTCTGGTAGCCTATGAGGAAGATGATGGGCGTGTGGGGCTTAGGAGTGCCTGATAGGGACAGGCTCCCGGCTTACCCTAGCCATTTCCTGCCCCCAGCACTGGATAGGGCCAGCTCCCATCAGCAGCCTGTCCCCTTGCCTCTGTACTCCCCCAGAGGCCAACACCAACTCTCAGTGCTTAATCTGCTGTGGTCTCACCATGATCCCCAGCAGACGTGACACCACCAGCCACTCCTGCTGCTCTGGGATCCCAGGACCTTGGTTGGCTCACATCCCCCTCCCCACTTCAGGGCTCCCCTTTCTCCTCAGGTGCTCCTCCTCTTCCTGCAAGTGACAGGACCATTCCCATGACTCTCTTCCCACACAGCCATGACACCTGACTAATGCCCTTGCCTGAGCCTAGATGGCTCCTGACCATCAGGATTCCAGGTCAGCTGCCTCCCTGATACCGCCATATGGATTCCAAAAACACTCGATTCTCTCCTGCCAATACTGAACTTCCAGGCCCAATCTGAGAAAGCCCCCCTCCCCCAAACTCTGTAGGTGGTAACACTGGCCCTCCTGTTCCCGAGGTGAAAGTATGGAGCACCCTGGTGCCTCTTCCCTGCGTGTCTCACCCCTCTCCCTGGTGGACCTGAGCAGCCCCTGTCAGTCTTTCTGAAGTGCAGTCTGGGTCCTACCCATGTTCTTACAACACCCCATGTCTTGCAGTGGGAACGTCAAAGGCTTACGGAGTCCACGGGTCTCTTGGGGTCACTGAGGATGCCCCCTTTTCAGGGCCTTTGCCCTGACCGCTCACTTGCCTATCTGGAAAGTGCTCTCCCCTGCCATACAGCCTTTCTCTCTCATGAACTTATCAACTTCCATGATGTCTTATGTGTAACACAGTCTATCTCCCACTGATGAGAGCATGCACTCCATGGCACCCTCAGGTGATGCCTTGTACAGACTGCACTGGCACTTAGGAGATGCTCAAAGCCCCTTGCTGGACACTGAGGTGGAGCTGGTGACCCTGAGGGCCTTCCAACCCACTCTTCTCTCTGAAGGATGAGTTAGCCTTGGTCACAGAACCACCCCTGCTCCACCAGGGCCTCCTGCCTGCACTCCTGCAACAGGCTCAGAACTTGCTCTACCTGTGCCACCAGGACACGCCACTGAGAAACAGGTCTCAATGGCACACTGGCCCAAGGACTGCAGGGACACAAAAAAGATGAAAGGAGAGGCTGCTGCCCTGGGCCTGAGGTCTGGCTCCCTCTGGGAAAGGTCTCAGAAGCACCTCCCACTTGGGCCCAAGGATTCCCACTCTGCCCAGCAGCTGGCCCCATCTTCTGGACTTGGTGTGCGTGGTGGGCCCTCGATGCTAAGGTCCTGTGGGGAGCTGCTACCAGCAAGTGTGGTTAGGCCAAAGTAGGCCACGTCTGAGAGCAGCTCGATCTCTTTCCTCCACTCCAGCCACTTCTTCGCACCTGAGTGGAGAAAAAGACACCATTGTTTCTGGGAAAGTACTGGGATCCTCTAGGATTAGGAGCAACCATCCTTCCTGACAGTGGCCCAGGCCCAGACCAAGTCCCAGGCCTCCTGTGAAACTAACACCACCCTGCCTCAGCCATACTCCTGCCTCTCGCCAGCCTCCAGCACCTTGCGCTGGACCACTCCGTCTCAGGGAGCACCACCTTGTCTCCCTCTCACCCACTTCAGCCTGGGCCTCGAAGGCCTCCTGGGAACCCCAGACCTACAGTCATGTCTGGCTTTGATATCCCCCGGGCAACCGTGCTGGAGCATGGGTCACCTGGAAAGACAGCCTAGCGCAATGACTAAGACGGTAGCGTGAGACCCACTGTCAACATCAAATCTCAGCTCTTAATTTCTGGTCGTGAGATCTCCTTGGAACCTCAATCTGCCTATCTGCCGGCAGAGTTCCATTAAGTCCTACCCGTATTTGAAGATTAAACATGTTAATAGCTAATATTTCAAAAGCACCCAGAACAGTGCCTAGGGCTCAGTACGTGTGATTTGTAAAACAAGCGTATAAAACAACTTTGTTGTGACCGCCACTTCCCTGCTCAAAACGCGCCGAAGGCGGCCCGGCCAGGCACCGCGGCCCCTCAGAATGTACCCGACGCCCTCCCTGGCCCGCGCCCACCCATTTCTCTGGTGGACTCTGCCCAACGCCGGCTGCTACACTCAGCTCAAGGCGCGGAGGGGTAGGCGGGACCAAGTGGCCTGGGTGGCCGGCCGACAGGACTCGGAAACGCTGGGGGAGGGTCGGCGGGCGGCCCAGCTGGACCGAGGCGTCGGGCGTCCGCTCCAGCCACCTGGCCCGGGGTCCCAGGCCACAGGATAGTCGCAAGGTGACCCTGGCCCTCACCAGCGAGGCTGTGCAGGGCGCCGCCCGCCGCGCTCCGCAGCCCGCTGCGGTAGTGCTCGTCCTTCTGCGCCGCGCGGATCACCTCCGGGGGGCTGGCGGTGGCCGCGGCCATGGCGCAAGCTTGGGCAACCTGGGGAACCACGTCGGCCCACGAGGCGCGGCCTGATGACAGCAGCATGGCCCGACGGGCGGCGCGGGCCTTGTGCGTCACGCATCCGGGGCGGGGCCGAGGAGGGAGCCAAGCTGGGTCCGGACTAGGCCCGGGGCGGGGCGGGTCCGCGTCCCTCCTGCGCAGTTCCCACCCTATTCCGAGTTTCTTGCTCCGCTTGCTGCTCAGCTTACGGGCGGGGAGACAGAGGCCAGTGGCTGCGCGGCCCCGGATCGCGGGCGAGCTGGTTCGAGGGCCGTGGAAGTGCACGGTCCGATTCGGGGGTGGGGACGCCCCGCTGACACTGGCTGGGCGGTCAGAAGCCCTGGTGGGCCGGGGCAGGCGGGCGGGGCCCGCAAGTTATAGGACGCGGGGAAGGTGGAGCCCCGAGGGTCTCCTCCAGTCACCAGCCCGTCTGGCCTGAGGCCCAGAAAAGTTGTCTGGGGACCCAGGCCAGGACAGGGCTCGGATCCCTGCGAAAGCCGGCCGCCGGGGCAGGGGAGGGGCAGAGAGGCCTGGGTACTGCCAGGGCCAAGCGCCTGGAGCGGCAGCTGTGGCTGGAGAGTAGGGACTAGAGCGGGTGCCGGTTGTCTGCAGCCCTTGGCGCAGCCCAGAGGGCCTTCAGGCAGGCCATTGGCCCGCGGACAGCGCCTGACCACGGAGATCCGCGGGGCTGCGAGAAGGCAGGGCCAGGCAGGGGTGTGGAGCGGCTGAGCCCTGGACCTCAGCGGGGAGACCAGAGGCAGTTCCTTGCTCCGCCTCTGGTGGTACCTGCAGCGGCTCGGGTGACAGGCAGGGCTGTAGGTGTGGCCTCTTTTAGAGGGAAGGGGCGTGACCTGGGCGGTCTTGCAGTACCTCCTGGGTGCCAAAGCCCCCGAAAATCTCCTTGGAGTGCCCGCCCACTGGTGCTTCCTGGATTCAGAGGCCGCCCTCTGACTGGATCCGGCGGCCTGCGGTGGGCCCATCTGTGTCCAGGCAGCGCAAATTTCTGGCCAACTCTTGTGAAACAGTTTGAAATGAAGCATTCCTTCTTGGCCTCAAGTCTGATTCCCAGGAGGTTCTGCGTTCCTCTTGGATTTGGGAACTGGATTCCAGGATAAAGTCCCTGCAGTGAGAGGGATTCGAGGGTTCACTTCTGTGGTTCATCTTGCAAGGGTACAAGTGAATCTTTCTATGAGTAGAATATGAATGTTTTGACATAATAACTAAG